>NC_057874.1:1847859-2147859 GCF_019740435.1 Gambusia affinis | reverse complement strand
TGATTGATTGATATTAGTGGGCAAATTACTTAGCAGTACTGATCCTATTATTATTAATCAGGTGTGGTCAAACACACCTGAACCAAGTAGCTTAATTACGTCATCAGTATGTAGTGAAGGCAGTTAACAAGGTGAAAGATGAACTATCGTCTCCTAACTTGGAGCTTTTATGGGGAGAAACCGGAGTACCCGGAGAGAACCCGCAAATGTTTCTGTTTCATTCAGAAGAATTGATTGAATATTTTGATCAATTCTTCTGACATTTATTGGCATGTTTAATTTGTTTTATGCTTGTCTGGTTCATTGATCAGGTGGATGTTATATGTGATGTGAAGTTATTTTAGGTGTGAGTGTGTGGGAAGAAAATAATTGAAACTGTTTTTAGGTCGGACTAAAGACACATTGAAGATTTTAGCATAAGGCTCATTGAGACTCAGCTTTTTAGGAATATCTCAGATCACCTGGAGAAAACTTGAAAATGTTTTTTTGTGTGTGTATTTGTATGCGTGTCCTTGAGAGATTGGTCTTATTGCCTGCCAATAAAGTAATTGTGGGTGGTTTTAGGTAAGGTGAACAGCATGTTGTAGAGGGACACGTTCCACCATCTCCCCCTTTGGTTGGACTGCTGTGGTTCAGTTCCATCACAGGTTTCATCTGCACTACATTCATGGTCTGCAGTGACTTCGGTCTCGTCCACATGGTGGTCAGGTGAGAAACTGAGATTTGTTGAAACTTCCATCCTGTCGTCTCCTTTCAAACTCTCTGAATCTGTCTCTGATTGTGCTTGGATGGATTCTGCTTTATTGTCGGTACATTGGTCATCAGGATGTGGGTCACCCTGGCTGAAGGAGTCCTCTGTGTCACCCACTGAATGGACAGGGGAGATGGAACTAACATCCAGCGTTTGTTCAGGTTGGCCTCTCTCACGTTCATTGGTCTTCGGTGGACAGGCTGACTTTCCAACTTTGTCTTCCGTTCTTTCAAGGTTCTGCAGTTCCTTTCTAAGTTTTAGATTTTCCAGCGACAGAGAGGCATTTTCTTCCTCCTTGGCCCAAACAGCAAACTGAATTTCACCATGTTTGTCCTTGAACTTTTTAGCTTTCCTCAGCTCAAGCTTGAGGTTCTCGTGTTCTGTTTGAAGTTTGCTGTTCGTCTCACTTATATCCCTCCAATGACTTTCGATATTTTTCATTTTGTCAGTCCAGTATTTTTCGTCCTTAAGCTGTGTTTGGAGCTGGCTGATTTTATTCTGGAGGTTTTGGATGTAGCTAGTCACAAAATTGGTTTCTTTTTCCCAAAGTTTGTCCTCCTGCCCTTTGAGCTGTTTCTCCAAAACCTCGATGTTCGTTTCCAAGCTTCTGTTGTACTGTTCTGCTTCTTCACACTCCTTTTCCATCTGGTTTTGTATTGCAAGTTGTTTTTGGACCTTCTGAATCTGCATTTCCAACCTGGTGTTTTCTCGTGCTAGGATTTCTTTCTCATTTATTGCTGCCTGGTAGTTTTCTTTCAGTTTATTGGGATTCTTTAGTTTCGAAATTAACTCCCTAAGTACTGTTTCAAAAGCTTCGTTGCTTTGGATTATTTTCTCAAGTTCTTTCTGTTTCCTCTGGTGTTTATCCCTCAGGGTAGCTTGATCTTCCAATTGTTCTTGCAACACAGTAAACTCCTCTCTTAAATGTTCATTTATCGCACCATAAATGAATATCTGGCTTTTGAGATACAGGTAATCTTCTTCAAGACATTCCATGTCTCCTATTTTCTTCTGCATTTGTCTCGTTTGCTCGGTCAATTCCTCCTTCTCCTCCAACATTTTGGTCGCCGTCAAAAGCAGAGAGAGCACTTTGCCAAAAATGGCCTCGTCATCTTTCTTCTGCTGGAAGGAAGGCTGTGGAGTCTTTTCAAGATGAAACATGTTCTGATTGCTTTCAGCGATTCTTGTTTCGCCAAAACTGAGTCTGCAAAAGTTCCCAAAACTTTGGGAGATCTCTGCTAGAAACAACTGCAGTGTGAATCTGGAAAGAATTCCACCAGAGATCAAAGGACTCAGTGACATCATCAATGACATCATACTCTATTTTGTAGTCAGTTAGATGCATGAGTTCTCAACTATGGCTAACCCTGGCATATTACATGCAGTTTATGAATGAGTGAATAGGAAACATTTATTACATCATTCTAATAACTTCTCAGCTTCCATATTACATACCACCTACCTGTACTTTAAAACAATTATTACTTTAGTAACTTCTACCTTTATGATATGCAATCTAAGAAGTATAAAAGTACAAACAAATACTTTGTAATAATTCAACTCCTTTTCTAAATAAGAAAAGTAATGAAATAACATCATATTCCTTGAGTGTAAGCTTGATCATTTGTAGCAAACGGTGCATCTAGAACTTTCTTTTTTTCTTTTCCTTCTTTTTTTTTGACATGAAAATGTTCTTGCCTCATCATCAACACAGTGGAGATCTGAACTGATGACAAGTTTTTAGTTCTGGGTTGAACATATTTACAGAATAACCTTTTTTTGTATCTTAAATGCAAAATGTATAGATTTTGTAACTACTGCTCTGAGGGTGTTTGTTCAGTGAAGGGCTTGTTCTACAGCCTGTATGGTTGAGTTAGCAATTAATTGATTGATGAATTAGTTGACAATTATTTCAATAATCAATTCATCACGATTAATTCGGTTAATAGTGACAAAATAGTCCTTTTTCTTCTTTTCTTTTTAAAAATAGAAAATCAGTTTGCGGATGGCAAAACTCTTTGGATGGAGAGTCACATGAAGAAACAATCTCCTGTTTGAAAAAGTTTTCCATTCCAAATATGGTTTAGTTACCACTCATCTTCCACACAGTTCCAGTAAACCTCTCCTCATGCTGCAGCAATGACAGAACAATGGAAACATCCGGTGGGAGGAGGTGGTGAGCACATTTTAAAGGTTCACGCCATTGAAGTCTTCTCACATCATCTGCATCAGAGAGGCTGGGCGCGAGAGAAGAATAGCATCGTTTCCTCTGCCTGTCTGTGGGACGATTCAGCCTCAATAGCGTCCAGGCTGGTGTGAAGCCTTTGTTCGGCTCAGCTGTTCTCATCTGAAAGCTCCATCACCTGCAGGCGCTGCCATGGCAACTGGCTCTTTGATGAGTTTTTATTTGGCAGATACCCGTTCAGGATGAACGATAGGAGCTAATTGATTCGCTGGCGTTTTGTTGTGCAAATGCAGAAGAACTGATGGACTGATGGACGGATAGACTGATGGGCTGCAGCTCTGATTGAAGTGCAGCTCTAGCATTCTGACACATTCTCACAGCTCTGAGGAAACTGACTGAAAGAGACACTGCAAACACAGCTATTGACCTCATCACACTAGTACGGCTCTGATGCCAACACTCAGTGTGGATATTTTGTTTCTCTCAGTGTTTATGATTCATTTGAACTCAGCCTCTCATAGCCTCTATCCATTAGACCCGCCTGCTTCCAGTGCCACTGATCACCTCCCCAGCAGTTATAAGCTGGTCAGATCCGCCTTTTATTGGATAAATATGGCCGCCAACACGAGGCTCCTGCTGTCTGTACCTGGAGTATTCTCTTGCTGAACTTCAGGTATTCTGGAAACAAAGGTTTCCCTTTCTAAATATGCAACATCTTCAAGTTGTATTTGGAGCAAAAGAGTTAAAAAAAAAAAAAAAAAAAACATAAAAAAAACATCCCCACTTTTCAGTGACTTTAGGAAAATGACTAAACTTCCTTGGCATATTACATCTATGTGTCATCTTTGCTTTACTCAATGTTGTTTCTAATTGGGTTTTTCTTTAGAAATTTCTCTTTGTCATGACTTTGTGTCTCATTTCGGATTGAGGATGACAGCTCAGTTTGTGGGGCTTATTATGAAATCTCAGCTTTTTTTAGCACCTCTGTTTTACGTCTGTTAGTCGTCATCTGTGTGGTGTCCTCTGTCTCCCTTTTGTTCCACTGGTTCCATTACGACACATGATGTTTGGTCTTGTGCCTTTGATGATATTTCTGATCTCATGATTGTTGCGGTTCTGACAACAGTGTCGATGTTTTCACCTGCATCTCAAAGTCCTGGTCTAAACTCTGTAGAGAATTTGTTCTGAAGATTTGAAAGGACGTGTCGGAGTGAAGTGGAAACCTACAAACCTGACCCAGTTCTGTCTGGACAAATGGACCAGAACTCCAGCTGGCTGTTGTGAGAAGCTTGTGGAAGGAGACCTAAAAGATAAAAATAAATATGTGTACACTTCTGATTTTGAAGACATTAATAAATAATTTTCTGACATATTCTCTGTCATTGTTGTGATATTTATATTTTAGAAATAATTCTGGTCATTCTAAATGCCCTTAAGCATCATAAGGCTGGTCTGATTTAAAGTCAAACAGTCAATTTAAGTCCATGGTGGAATAGTTCAAGAAAACACTTGGTTAAAGGTTTTGTTTTACAAAACCATTCAGATAAGTTGCATCAAGTGTTATGAACTGAACATTAACTTAAGAAATATCTTTAGTTGGGCATAAAATAACTCAAACTAACTGTGTGTATAGTGTTTTTATTCAGCGTGTGTAGAAATGATTTCAGGGTCAAAGGTCTCTTTCTGCTCTTGTTTTCAGGGTCGGAAAATGAACAATTTGGGAATTTCCGGAGGAGATGGCAGCTTCTGGTGGATGTTACAGTAAAACCACATATTTCATGGAAATCTAATATATATGCTAAGGTATTCCCAATCTAATGGGGCAAAAGCAAAAACAAAATCTCTAGATTATAGCAACCATCAGTAAGGAAGTGATACCTGGAAACGTCTACCAGACAAACACAAACCACAGTGAAGCTGACTTAGATGACTCTACTTCCTTGTATTACACCCACTTTATCTAAAGGAAACTTGGAGCTTCCTGTGTGAGGAGGATGAAGCGTCCCGGAACGGCTTAACTTTCCAGAAGGACATTGAAGTGCCTGCTGACGCCGTGGAGCCTAATTAGCAAAGCCATTAAAAATCAACCTTGTCTCACTATGACTTGCTGATTTCATCACTGGCCGGCACAAGCCACGTGGTGGAACCCGTAATTATGCAATCAAAGGTCCCGTTGCTGCTGACACAGATCCCCTTTTGTATTGTACTTTCTGCAGATCATTAACCCACTTGAACATAAAAGAAGTTCAACTAACCTCATGTCAGTTTCATTCATCTCACCTTGACTGTAACAGCATATGTTCCTCAGTTATTGATTGATTTGGAAACACAGGTGGTTTCTTTTTTTTTTTTACAGAAAAGAATGTTTCCTGCTGGGATTCAGGAAAGTCATGCATTCTGTATCTTATCGATGCAGGATACACCCTGAGGAAACACACTCACAGCTTAAGGCCGGTGAATCTAACAAGTCATGTACTGTGTGAGAAAACCTTCCAAAATGAAAGTGATCAAACATTTCCCACCTTCCTCAGGCCTCAGAGTGGAATTAAACGTTTGTAACCAGCTGGAGGGTTTTTCTCTATTCTTTATCTTTTTGTGTGAAACTTTTTATAGCAGGCACTGCAGGACCACCTGATGTTCTGACCCATGCACTGGTCACACAATGATCTGCATAGTTGTCTCCATACACTGTGACTGTACAGTGCTGATGCTGACAGTCATCAGCCTGTAGAGGGCAGACTTCTCCAACCAATCTCTGCATCCCATGTCTGCACCTTAAAGAGGCAATTTTATGTGTTTTATCATTTTGGAGCACATTCAAGTAACTGTGTTACCTTCAGTTAATATAAGAAATACTTTATATATCAAATATGACTTAAAAAAAATTAGACTTTATGAATTAATGCCTTGAAATTGGGCTTCTGTCTCTTTAAGAAGCTCCTGCTCTTTCTGAAATTCTGCCTTCAGGAAGTCATCACAACAGTCTTTCTCTTGTGTGCTGTTTACAACGTTCTTTGAATCGTTTCACTGAGAAGAGAAGTAGCTCGTGTGATGAGCACAGCAGAGGTTTGTTCCACCATGTGTTTGCTAATTGCTGCTTCCGCTAGTCTAGAGGAGCTGAGTGTGGGAGCGGAGGGCTGCTGCCGTGTGAGGCTGAACCTCAGCTGGAGACTGCAGCTCTGAGGAGGAGCTTTGTGAGAAAAAGCATTGAGGTACTCACTGAGATATATGGATTTCTCAAAAATGTATGAAAGAATCAAGGCAACGCTCCAGGTCTGTTTCAGATGAGGGAATAACATTATGACATGATGTTAAGCTCAAAAATGTTGATTTTACATAAATTTACATAATACACAAATTCTGGAGTGACTATAATACACAACTATTTATGACCACTAAATGTCTTACACACCATAATGAAAAAATAATTTAAGCAATATCTGGTGAGGCGCAGCAGCCATCTTGGATTTTCACATGTCTAGCAGTAGTTTTGAAAATTGCACACGTTGGAGAGTATGTACAAATCGTCATGCTTGAATCACTATTTGATGGACTCTTATAAAATATGCAATAGTCTGCCACACTATGGGGAGCTGGTAGCAGGTGAGGCAACATGCTGTTTAAAATTCATCCTTTACGTTTCAGACTTTTGGAGCTTGATCTGGAGGAGACTGATCTTTTCACAGATTGTCTGTCTCATATTATTATTATGACTCGGTGACAGTTTTAACAAATAAAAACTTTATTTTTTATTTTTTATAAAAATGACCTCCAGGAGCTTTAAAGGCTTATTAATGCTTATGTACACAAATATTTCATACTTTTTCCCATTGTCATAATAGGATTTTTTTTTATTACAGAATTTTGGGGAAAAAATTATTTCATCATTTTGGATCCAATAAACTGCTATGAGTTGTTCTGATACATGCTGGGGCTCATTGTGTTGACCTGAACACGTCTGTCTGCTTCAGTCAGTGTTACAGCAGTAACCAGGAGTCCGGACCCCGTGTCTGTCTAAGCCTGTTAATTCACCAACCAGATCCAGGCCAGCAGCTGTTTGTGCCAACCTCTGACCATGGAATGACTCTGCTTGACACTTCTCGTTAGACCGGCCGGCCTCTTGGAAAATGTGCTCCGGCTTGTTGACCTGGCAGCCATTAGCCACCATTCCATCCTGAGACTGTAAACACAGACAGGCTTCACACCAGCCTTCCATTAGGCCTCAGGTTTGATCAGTTGTGTGCTTCCAAACCTGTTCTGACTCCTCCTGGGGATCTTGATTTGAGACTCTGGGGACGATGGATGTGAGGAATGCAGAGGAGGCCAGAGGTCAAAAGTAACCCTGTGGGCTCTCCTGTACTGCTCTTATTAGCTAAAGGTTGGACTCTAGTTTCGGAGCACAAGGAGCCATGAGATGTTCCTGCCTTTATTTTAGGGTCTTGAAGGTTCAGGAGGCATGTTACATGTCAAATCAGTTAGATTATTGCACTTCATGTGCCCGTATAGAAAGCAGTTTTACAATTTAATAAACAAAACACTTTTTGGAGAATATTAATACATTCTTACTTGTCAAAATCAAAATGAAGCTATCAATCATTACATTACTTGCATGTAACTACTGAGTATATTTGTGAGTATAGTATATATATATATAGTATATATATATATATATATATATATATATATATATATATATATATATATATATATATATATACTATAATCCTGGTCCTGGAGGGCCGGTGTCCTATATATTTTTATATATATATATATATATATATATATATATATATATATATATATATATATTTATATTATATATCAATGAAATTTAGAAATCCTCAGTCCTTTAGGATTTCTAAAGGTTCCTATAAACAGGAATGTTAACTCACCTTCATTGTGGGCAATGTCCAGATCATGAACGTTCTCAAGGGCTGGTTGATAAAAACCGTTTATGACTCGAGACAAAGTGAGGCATTATAGCAAAAGTAAGAAATACTGCCGCCTGCAGGCGGGAAGTAGCAAAACTCAATGTTTTTGACATTTTTTGTTGAAAAAATGTCAAAAACATAAACTCACACTTATGCCTTAGAGGGAAAAATGTGTAGGTCTGTTGATTTTGTGTAAATTTCCACATTTGTGGAATAGCATAAAATTGATGTAAAGCAGAATATGATCAAAAACTGCTATGATTTGACTGCTAAAATAATATTTAAGCACACAAATCTTATCTTGAAGGCTCTATTTGTGTCTCTCTAGAATCTAGAGGGCCACATAAAATGCAATGGAGGGTCAGATTTGGCCCCCGGTCCTGAGTTAGACAAGTGCTATAAAGCTTAGGTGACTATTTTGACATTTTAAACCCAGAATGGGAATATAATCCAGATATTCATAAACAAACTCTTAATGGTACAAATAAATAATTCAGATATCTAAGATATTATTGCAAATAATGTTTAGATATTTAGTAGGTAAATTACATCCCATTTTCCAGACATATATATTTGGTTTTCAGCAACAGATATTCACACGTACATACTGCCTGTCTAAAATGTACATTATGGATATATAATCATAATTATTACCAGGAGAAACCGTCATTTCATATCCCATACAGTTAGACAACAGAACTCTGAAAATAAAAACCATTCCTGATTTGTCTAATATAATTCTGGACATCCAAAAAAGACTTGGTTGATATGGTTTTTTGGTATTAGAAGTGATTTCTTTTTTTTTTTTTTTTTTACATTTTAATTTTGTGCTTGCTAATCTTACCTTTGGTGATGACAGAAAGTGTGCAGGTCGTGTCCTGCATGGGAAGCAAAAACTGAAAAAAGTTTATTTACATGTTTTCCACTTAATTTAGAGGCTGATCTTCAATCTAGTCAACTATAGTTTATAGTATCAGGTCTTACAACATGGATGTGTGTTAGTGTTAGTTATCACAGGATAACAATGTTTGAGTGTTGCAAGATAAGACAATTCTTGCGTTGTCTTGAAAAATTACAAAAAAAAATATTTCACAGCAAAAACCGACATTTTTATACTCCAGACAGAAACAAAGAAAACTTGTATTTTGTTCTCATTATGAAAATAAAGTGAATTATCTGTTGATAAAGGATCTGTTTTATTATTATCTGGAGCATCATAAGGAAAGTGATTTAGAAGGGAATACCTTTCAAAGCTTCTGTAAGTTGGTTCAGGATCTAAAGTATGCTAATGACACGCCTTCTTCTACCATCCTAACTCTGAATTCCTTCATTTCTGTAAACATGTTCAGACATGTATTACTTTAGTTACCATAACCGCTCCTCCACCCATAGCTCTAAGTGCAGTGAATAGTTTTTTCTTATTTTTGTGACCCTTGGCTTTTGTTCTGATCTCTGACGGAGAAACCCGACTGGATTCTCTGGCAGAGAATTTTAGTCGGATCATTCCAACTAAAATTCCAGTTTAGTTGGAATGACCCGTTCTTAGTCGAGTCATTCCAACTAAACTGGGAGGAATGACCCGACCAGCCATTAAATTTATCACACTGGGGTATAACACGTGTGAGTGTTTGCAGGGCTGAAGCTTAGTAAAGAACAATAGAAATACCCCAGATGAGGATTTATTTTGACTTCAAAATAAAAGCATGGAACATTCTTTTTTAATTTTTATTTTTTTAGCTTTTCCAAATTTTTCAAAGATTTCCGTAAATACAATTTATTTTTCTTTCCTATAAATTGCTTGGTAATTTGTGTTTCAGTTAAAATTGTACATTTTGAAGTAAATCATAAAAAAAATATTTATAATTAATTTGTTGGGTTTTTTTTATGCAGGACTATTTTTATGTGTTTATAATATTGTTCTTTTTGCCTAGAATGATGTAATCAATAACTGTATATAAAAGTCTCATTATGGGAGTGTATAATGTTCTTTTATTTGCCTATGTATAACATCTTACCCAATTTAACACAATTACTGATATAACTTGGAAAACTAGTGGGCAAGCTGCTACTGTCTACCCCAGCCAGTAGAATATATTTCACACCTTTTTACTCATTTCATCGCTGAGCAATAGTCTGTTTCTCTTATGAATTTGACATGGCATGGATCAGGGGTGGGCAATCCTGGTCCTGGAGGGCCGGTGTCCTGCAACTCTAGATGTCTCCCTGGTCCAACACACCTGAATCCAAAAGCTGAATCACCTCCTAAGTGCAGTCAGGTTTGTGATAAACTGAGAAGGTAGAGCCAGAGTCCTGCTAATGACCTCATTATTTGACTCAGATGTGGTGAAGTAGAGATACATCTAAAAGTTGCAGGAGACCCGGCCTCCAGGCGTTGCCCATCCCTGGCCTAGATGCATGGCGGACATGTAAATTACATGACGTATACATGTCACATACATTGCCTGTTGGACCGGTCATACTTTAGAACTTTGGGTAAAAATTCAAAGAACTAACAAATATTTTTTATGTAATTTATATGATAAAAAATCAGGTTGTAGGATTTTTTAATTGTTTTTTTAAGAAATAATTGCACTGAATTTCTGGAGTGAAAAGTATCAGTAATAAAGTTCTAGATAATTTTTTATAATTATTTTGCAAACTGTGATTTTTATTTTATTTTATTTTTATTTTTTTACATTTTTTCCAAAAATACCAACATCCCATAAAATACTGGACCCTTTTGATATCCCTTTGAGATGGTTTTAAGGGGTTATTCTTGAAATAAATAAATAACTATATTCATCCTCATTTGAACAAATATTTTACTTTATTTTAACCTCTATAAATGGAAATGTATTTTTTTTTTATTACAACAAATTTGAAACAAATATATATATATTTGTTTGGTTGTTTGTTTTTTTCAAATGGCCAGGACTCAGAGCAAAAAAATGTCTTTGATTTGGGTAGTTTGTGGACCTTATCCGGGCCCTTTTGTGGAAAGCTTTTACTTTGAGAAAGGTGACCGGAAGTCCACTCACAGAGACAACAACTTGACGACTTACTTTAAGAGTAACCGCAAACCTCTGGGTTTTGGGCAGAAAGGGGTTAACTGAACAGTAGAAAAGGCCCGCAGGGTCACATAAAAGCCCTTTAACGGAACGGAGCAGCCGGTGACCTCCGCTCGGACGACGCTGGCAGTAATGAAGCCCGTCCGGCTGGTTTTCCAGCAGCCCACAGAAACGCCATAGTAACCGTTAAAAAATACCGGAGAACAGCGGGCTCTCGTTTCGCTACCGCTGCCCCCCCACACCTTTTTTTCCTCTCCTTTTCTTTTCGTCGCTTTGTCCTCCGGTACGGACATGCAAACATGCGCGAGAAAATAACCAGGGCCGTGAGATGTGAGCGGGCCGGCTCGGTGCTGTTATCGGTAATAAAGTAGGAAGAGGACGGACGCCGGTTGTATGAACCCGGGCAGAAGTCGGCCCAGCTGCTCGGTCGTTTCCACAGACTCAGAATGAGGAAACCCAGAGGGATTCGGATGGTTTCTGCCCTGTGTCTGGGATGTTTCATTGTGGTCATCTTCTACTTTAACAGCAGTCTGAGGCCAGGTGAGCTTTAACACAAATACATAAATAACCCTGCGGTGGGAACAGAAATACTTGTCTGTGTTCCAGTACGTCTGTTTGACATTCATCTATATCTGGGGTAAAAAACTCAATCTGAGCCCGATTCATCAGAATGTGTTGGATCCCAACCAGAGACAAAAGAAGAACACCTTCCACTGAAATCCATTCAGGTGGGGCAAATCCCGTCAGGTTAACTGGAATTATCAATCATTTAATGTGAAGCAGTCATTCCTGCAGCCAACATAATACATTAAAATTCAAATTCATGTTTCTATATTTATACTTTAAAAATCTTATTTTGTGCTTCAGTGCACCCTCTTGTGCGCATGTGTATTCTGCACATTGGAGCACCAAGTCATTTTCTTAATAATGAAGTCCATTCAGTCTTTCTCAATATTTTATGGTTTTGTTTCCATATTTCATGCAGTATCTAACAATGGGATTTTATTACAAGAAGTATAATCTAAATCACACACATGTGTGAAGTAGAAGGAATGATGAGATTTACAGTTTTCCTTGTATATTATTATTATTATTATTATTATTATCATTATCATCATAATTTCTTTGTATAAATAAAATCGTAAAATCATTGGCATGTGAATCCATCCCCCAAATTACTCTGATACTCCTTAATAAAATCCAATGGAACCACTAATCAGTCAGAACAGTACATCCCCTGGAGTGACACACGGTAGTGGCAGCAGCATCCTGCTGGGATGCTTCAGCATAGCAAGATGGGGCGGAGTTAATGGGTGGAGCTAAATCTAGGAGTGTCCTGATGCAGTTACAGGCTGAAAGAGTTTAGACACCAATCCTAAAAATACAGCCAGAACTCAGAACAGGGTGACCCCGCCTCTTGCCCGGAACGTAGCTGGAGATAGACACCAGCAACCCCCGACCCCATTAGGGACAAAGGTGAACAGAAAAAATATATCTATAGATAGATAGATCTCTATCTATCTATCTATTATATATATATATATATATATATATATATATATATATATATATATATATATATATATATATATATATATATATATATATATAATATATATAGTTATATATAAAAGCCTGTACATGACTCTCTGGAGGGGTACTGGTACTTTTTCCAGGGGGACCATGGCCCCTCTGGTCTCCCCTTGGGGGCACCACTGGACCAATAGTGACAAATAGTTATTGCAACGCAGCATTTCCCTGTCTGTGTACGTTATTGATTGTCACCATGGTTTCTCTCTGTTCCTCCTCATCCTCATCCACAGACTGTGGAATAACAGAGGAATATCTGGTCCCTGCTGTGATGTCACACAGTGTAGTTATGTGTTGTAATAATTATAGGGATTTCTTTTTGTGTACTGTTTTGTAGTGTTTCCTGAATATGTTTTGTCTTAGTGGATTTTAACCAATCAGATGAGCTGTGTCACAGTGTGGGACGTCCTGGTTAGGATTATTTTTGCCTCCAACATTCAACAGCCCAGAGTTCAGTAGTTCATCAGTTTTATAATCCGGACTGAGCAGCAGCTGGTTTGAGCAGAACGTCCAACGTTTTGCTCAACAGCAGCATCAACAGCTGCTGTGATACATTATAGTTAACTAAAAAAACAAAATAATAACGACTGAAATTGAGAGAACATTTCCGTTCATTTAAATAAATATAAAACAATGTTAATGATTGGTGAAAACCTTTGACTAAATGTAGAACTATATAGTGAGTTTATAAAGCTATCTAAAACTTACTGCTATTATAGATATGATATTCTTCATTTTTGTGTTTATAAATGAAGAATCGGTTTTCAAAACTGATTATTATTTTTTTTTCCTCCCACAACAGCAGTTTACGTCAGCCCTCTGCAAATTACTGCACTCCATCCTCAGCCTGTCTGCTAAACAATAACAGAAAAAGTTTGGAGAAAGCAGCAGTGAGCTGGTGGTCCAAACTGTCAAATAGTTTTTTATATATTATATCTTTGGTTGACCATTTATTATCCCAACTGATGTATAAATATTAACAATACTTGAACCTTTTTGAATTCTGTTCCTACAAATTGACCAAATTATGAAAAACAAAACTATTATGATAGTAAAACCTGAACTAAAGTTAAACAGTGTTAATAGTAAACCCTCCATAAAAACTCATTTAAACTGAATTAAACAAACAAAAATCACAATGAAATAAAACTAAACTATAATAAAAAAGCCTAACTATTCTAACGCTGATTGGAATGTGAAGTTATGCCGTTACTGTTAGTTATCTAATAATAATGAAGTGACACATTGTCAAAAATCAATAAACTTTCAATTCTAATGAACATTTAAAACTGAAACTGGAGACATTTTAAATATCCAAAGAAATAAACAAGCAACATATACAACAAATAAAATAAATGAGGAAGTTTCTGTAAACAAAAATGTCCTTCAGACAAAAACACCAGACTGAAGCCTGGAGAGAGAACGGAACAAAATCACTCTAATGGAAATTATTGAGCTTGTTTTAATTTTTCATAAGATTAACTGATTTATTGCAGCAGGTGTAAATATCAGCCAAATTTAACTTATTGAGACTGTTACCAACATGTGAAAGTTGTGCTACTATTGGCCGATATTCCTATTGGAATCTTTATGTTTAAAAAAATAAAGCGATGAGTCGCAGTCAGTTTTTTAACAGGTTAAAATCCATGTAAATGTTGAATCGGGTTGAACGTGTCGGTGAAGGGAGTCATAAGTAAAGTTTTGTGCTGACTGTCCCTCTGCTGCTCTCCTGCCTGGTGTCTCAGATCCGTTCTGGAGCGTCTGCATGAATGAAGCCGTGTGCAGGACGGTGGAAGAGTCACTCTGGGGTTTCTGCTTTCATGCACTTCAAATGCACTTGGAAAGCAGCATGTTTATGACAGATTAATACAGCCTGCTGGCTTTCAGCTTGAATAAATGAATTTCAGAAATAAGCATGAACAATTCCTCCATATTTGGAACAGCTGAACAGTTCTTTTCTGCTCCATGTGGACTAAAGGTCAGGCTGTTTGTCTAAACTCTACATGGAGCAGCAAGACGTTCAGTAAACAGAGGAATGCTTGGGTTGCACTTATTCTAGGATTGTAGTTTTTTTTTCTGTACTTTGGCACTCTGAACCCACAACACTAAGCTACAGACTCAGTGCGGCTTTTCAGTGCATATACTGCAGATGTGAAAGTGAAGTGGAAATGTTCCAAGAAACATCCTGCTAATTCTCTACTTATGCCAAAGAGAAATGAAATGTTGTCATAACTCGTATCATGTGTAAGCAGTCGGTGTGGAGGCTGATGCTGTTGGCAGTTTTGCAGCCAGTTTTGCAGCGAATCTGAAGAGGCCTCTGACTGAAGACAGGTGCTGTATTAATCTCACAAGCCTGTTGCAATGAGCAGGTAATCTTTAATTGAGAGATCAATTAAAATGAGCTCAATAATTCCCGTTTGGATGATTCATATTTTTTGAAGGAGGATTTTTTGTCAGACTTCATAATCCTTTTATTTCGGTTGCATTTGATTTCTGTGTTTTTCTTAGAATATTTAGAATATGTTCCAGTTTCAGTGTTGAGAGTTTTTACAAAATGAGTTGATCAAACTTGTATTATTATGTCATTTTAAATATTACATAACAATGTCTCAAAGCAACCATTCTCAACTGATAAATCAATAATAATATGTTGCAGTAAATATGTGATCAATATCAATAGATAATAACTTCACTGAACTCTGATCTGGAGCTGCACAGCATTCTGGGGGATGTAGGCTGAGGAAACAGTCACAGCTGGTTAAACAAGGTCGATGGCATCAACTAGCTCACTCTTAGGTTACCTAGCAACAGCCTCTTGAGTAGCTTGCGCAGCAGCAGTTTCAGGTTTCTCCATCACGTCTCATAACTGCTTTTTTTTTTTTCTCTCTCTCTGAAGAGTTTTTTTGTGGCGCTAGTGGCTTGTATTGTTGTGACAGTAGGCAGACAGGAAAGCAGGCGAGGAGAGGGGGAAGACATGCGCCAAAGGTCGTCGGGACCGGGAGTCAAACCCGCGACGTCCACGTCGAGGACTAAGGCCTCCAAACGTGGAGTGTGCTAACCCGCTGCGCCACCACAGCACAACCCACGTCTACTGCTTAAAAATGAACAAACCATGGTGGAGAGAAACCTGGATAAACAGAAAGTGACACGTCACCAGTTGGACAATAATTCAGATATTTAAATAAAAAGCTAATCAATGTCACAATACATTTTCAGCCACATGGTCCAGTGATATTACCAGAGATTAAAATCCTAAACATTAAATTCCACAACTCCAAAAAGAAGAAATGATCAGAGACCTTCTGCTCCAGCAGGCTGCCTCCATTTGACTCATTTCTAGATAGATATTCTGTTAAGGCTTTACTGGCCTTAACAGGTGACCTGATGGAAACCAGCAGCTCACTGACAGCAGCTCTTCTGTGTAGAAGCTGTTACTGAATCCATAAGGTCAGTCTCAGTGAGGAGTTTTACAGTTATTTTCATCTGGGCACAAAAACGTTTCCGTGTGAACCAGGCTTTAGTCGTCCTGACTGGCTAGTGGCAGAATCCTCATTTGCCTTTCACTTTATTGCTGCAATTATTTCCAGAACATAAAGATCCGTTTTGCTTTCTCTCACACAGTGTGGCGTCTCCACTGCTCTTTATATAAATAATGCATAACCAGTCCAGGCATTGTTTAGAGTGATGTTTTTATGTTAAAGATAAATCTGAATCCGTTTATGTTTTATTGGCAGCTCAAAGCTTTAGAGGGCTTCCTGAGGCTGCATGCACCTGTCTTGAATTATGTTATATTTCTCTCCGTTGCCAGAGTTTTCCTCTTACATGATCCTGGAAGCAGGACTGATGTTTATGACAGTGGTAACACTGCAGATCCAGATGTGGAGTGACACCTCTCATGTAGTTTGTTCTAGAGGTTTAATTAGCAGCAGATGGAGGCTGGAGGCTAAAACAATTCTCTGGAAAGAAGCATGGGATTTGAGTTGGATAGCGTGTTGGTACAACAGTGTTTTAGGGCCGTTGTAGATAGAAAAGGAAGAGGAAACTTCTACCAGAAAACTCAAAAGTTTTGTAGAAATTTGCTAGAAAAAAAACTTTTCAAAGAATTTTTTTTTTTTTTTAGATAAGTCTAAAAATTTCTGGGGAGTTTTTAATCAAAATATTGACTTTTCAAATTTAGAAATTTCCACGTTTTTCTAGAACATTGCTGAGAAAAATCTCAAAATTTGTGAGCATTTTCTAGCAAAATGTCAACATGTTTTTCATCGTCTACATGTAGTTTAATGCTGCAGGTTCTGGCTGTGAGTCTGAAAAGGAAACTAAAGGACCAAAATTTCAATTTAAAATTTTATGTAACCTTCAACATGATTGTTATTAGAAACGTAATGAACACAAACATTTTATTACATAATGCGCCACATTATTATAAAATGTCAAATCATTGCAAAATGTAAAGTTCTTACATAATGTGGCAGAAGGTTTTGCAAAATGTGTTTAAGGATTTCATTATGTTTTGCGTTGATTATTACATAATGCCATTTCAATGACGTTTTATTACCTTTTGAAGATTTTATTGCATTATTACATAACACAGCGACTCTTATGTACTGCAGGCTGGAGGTATAGAGGAGGACTGCTCTCCCTCCTCAGCCTGTCTGTTAACGGCTGCAGAGTTATTATACAAGCAGTCCTCTGGTTCCTCTGAATCTGATCAGGACCATCTGTTTTGGAAGCTGTTATTGTCAAATGATTTGCAGGTTTGCCCCGTAGCAGATGAAACTACTCATGGCGTTCTTCAGAACCCATCAGAACAAGCTGCACAGATTACATTTCCTTCAGCTGAACGCTCTCCATATGGGATCACCTGGACCTGTTAGAGATGACACTTTGTTTCTGAGCACAGCCTTCCACTAGATCTATACCTGACAGACTCTTATTTGTGTGATGATGCGATGGTTTGGTCGACGGTCTAATCAGGAGAGGAGTAAAGAGGAATGATAAAGTTGGTTTCTCAGAAGTTTTTGTGACTCTGTCGTCCCCAAGAGATGGAGTTATGCAACTGAGGAAAACAAGAAAAATCCTCCCACACTTTGTTTTCTTCCAAACAAATCATTTTTCTCTGCTCACGTTGGGGCTCAACGGTCTTCTGATCTGCTGTGTGTTTGGCACCACGATCACCAACGTCCAGGCTGCGCACAGATGTCTGCAAATATTCCCATCATGCACGCTGTTGCAGATATAAATTTGCCCGTTTGCAAAACGAACAAAAAAAAAATTCTACTTATGAGATTCTAGAGAAGCCTGAATTTGAAGTGTATGGACGCACTAATTAAATCATGTTTTTGTTGGTTGGTTGGGGGAACGTTCCACGTTTAGACGAGACCGCGGAAAACCTCGACAACCACAGCAGTGTAGTTCTTATGCCAGGCCACTGTATGGCGCTGTGGTTTTAGCATGTCAATGTATGTATTTTTGACCTTTAGCTTTTACTTTCCCTTTTTAATGTAATTATTTTTTAAATATCTTTGAGAATAAAATTGGACCAGATTCCCTGTTTGTCTGCACAAACTTGATAAATGAAGCTGGTTCTGCTTCCTAGACTTCACTCCTTCTGACACGACCTCCATGTTTTATTCTGAAAAGTTCCCTTCAGAAATGCTTTTCTTTATTAATCAATCAGTCAAATTTTATCTTACCTACATAAATATTATAGCTGTGTCCAAATTCAGGGTCTGCAAATGTGTGTCAAGCTTCAGCGTAACCAAAAGTCATTAATTCACCATTTGTCATGTGTTCATAGTATTTAGAGGTGGTGAGAAAGACGTGACTGGTGATTTTTACTGTTGGGTTTTTGTCCAGAACTGGTCTGGCTCCACACTTACATCATTTCTACGCTTTTTGACAGGATAAGAAAGATTTACTCTCTTTTTTCACATAAAAGGATGAGGCTTTTCCTTTTACAGCATTTCAAGCAAAGTGACTCCTCGGCATTAGAAGCTGAAGGGGGATGGGGGTGGTGGGGGGGCTGTGGGATTCAAACAGAGCTCCGTTCATAGCCAAGACAGGACGAACATACATGGGCCTTCCTGCGTTTTGCATTTCCTGCGCTGTGGTTGTGTGACTAGTGGAGCTGCAGGGTTTTCACACCAGACCAGGTGAAACCGAAATGTTTCAAATGGAAAAGTTCCAAAGTGAGATCGATCAGCGTCTTTAGCCGAGCTTTAGTGAACAATTCAGTTCTCTCCCTCTCCCTCTTTTTTAGACGGATATTTTGTTTTTAAACATTAATTTGCTCCTGTAGAATAATTGGCCAACTTAATGTCCTGATATTTTCGCCAAAGAGCCACTCAGATTTCCCATGATGCTGCATTAGCAGGGAGATGATGTCACACAATGTGTGTCATCTCAGCTTGTTGCTGAAGCTCGCTGTCTGCCAGGTGTTAGTCATTTCCTAAACCCAACCAGACGTTACCTTTGCTCACCGGCCTTTAAACGGAGGAGGAGAAAAACGTGACTTTGGATGTTTTTATGCGTGAAATGTGGTTCTGAGTCAGCAGATAAATCTCTCTCTTTTCTGCTGATGCAGCTCTTCTTGAGGAAAAATAAAAAACCTAAAGCTTAGCTAGGTGGAGCGTTATTCTTGTATTTGAGTTATAAGCCAATTTAGACTTGTTTCTGATTTAGCAATGGCCTGGGAGTCACTTTATAGTATTCAACACTCCATCTCAGAAACTATCTGGACGATCTGTTCCAGAAGCACGATCAGTACCATCAGCTAATTTATGCTAGCGCTAACAGAAATGCTTCCAGGAAAGATATTCTTATTTCTTTTTGTATGTTATTGTAATGGTAAAAATAGTGTTTGATTTTTTTTTAAAAAAGGATAACAAGAAATAAAAACAGAAACGGTTTAACCGCAAGTAAATGTATAAGTATATAAGTAAGTATATAGAGTAGCTGGAGTACAATGATCAAAAATGAGGAAAGATTATTTCTAAAAACATCAACACCTTCCAGCCTCTGTGGATCTTTAACACTATACTAAATGTTGTGACTTTTCTGACAATGGGCATTAGGAAAATGTAAAGTTTAAAGCACTGAATGTTTTTTTTTTTGTTGTTGTTGCGTCCAGATGTGGGTCAGTGTAAAATCCTCTCAATATTCTAATCTAAAGGGTTTTCATTAGCTTTTAGGATCAGCATTACAGAAATAAAGACTTGAAATGATCTGAGTTTCATTTAGTGAACCGAGTTACTGAGATACATGAACTTTTTCATAAAATTCTGACTTATTGAGTAGGACTGCATGTAGATCACGTAATAGACAGACATATATAACATTCTTATATATATGGACTACATCAATTTTTGTCTTTTAGATCTTTTTGTGACACATTACATTTTAAAATTTAAAATGCTATGTCTGCCCTTCATACTCCCAGTACAGTCAGACATTCCATTTTTGCAGTGTGTGTGTGCTGTGTGTGTGTGTGTGTGTGTGTGTGTGTGGGTGTGTGTGTGTGTGTGTGTGCTGTGTGTGTGCTGTGTGTGTGGCGTCCTGGGCTCTCCAGAGCACACAGAGTGAGCAACATGTGAAACGGCTGCAGCTCATCCTCTGAACTACCAGCTCTGCTGCTTCATCTTTTTCTAAAATGATATTAATTTATAATAATCCACTCATAAGTGGAGCAGTCTCTGGTCTGTTTCCAGTTGTTAATATAACATGTAGAGGAAAATCATGTGTCTATAACTCCTATTACTGAGATATTGATATTATTTATGTAAGTGGATACATTTTTAATATATAGTATAAAATGTTTAAGGGTTGATTCAAGTGAAACGGATCATTGAAATAAAACTTTTAAAAAGTGAACGTATGTTTGGTTGTTTTTGATCCAAAATGCTGAAATCCTTCTTTAAACTTTCTGGCTTTTTACATTGTTAGCATGTTAGCATGTTAGCTGTAGCTTACAGTTCTGGTAAAAATAGAATAACACAACAGCAAATGTTAGACCCCAGGCCCATATCACCAATCCAGGCTTCATATTTCCCTTTTTAATTCATCCATCATATTTGTGAAACTGAATGTGAAACAGGGTTAGCCACTAAAGCAGGTCACAGTATTCGTGGAAGATGGGGACGACTAAAAAAAGGATCTTAATTTAAAGGTGCACCAACTGAATTTTTCTGGCTGATCTTTTAAAGGTCTGACCTGCTGAAAGTCACTAAATATGTCAACAAACTCCCTAAGTTGGCAACACTGGTCTGGATATTGTTACCTCCACACTGCAGCTCCCCCAAAATGAAGTAACTCTATAGGTCCATGTGTTGGTGTCTGTGGCTTAAAATGAGAAGATTTCTCTTGTTGCCCTTCATGAGTTTTGTCGTTGTTCCCTGGACCTCCTGGCTTTGAAAGTCTTACAAACTCTTTGTTAATGCAGGTCTTTTTACATTTTCAGGGATGTTCTGTGGTGACTGCTGGCTGTTTGGGCAGTTTAGATGTTACAGATTGTTGCACTAATCCAGCAAAGCAAACACATGTTTCATAAAGTGTGAAGTGACTGTTCATCAGTGTAACGTTTGTCCTCTGATACCACAGATTCACCACATTTGCTTGAAGTGTGGTTGTGTGAAATGGTCAGTGTGTGGGTGTGTGTGTGTGTGTGTGTGTGCGTGCGTGTGCGTGTGTGTGTGTGTGTGTGTGTGTCTGAGTCTGTGGGGTAAAACGACCTGAAGGCTCAGACTGACCCTCATCACCCTGAGCTTTACACTCAGCCGGTCGCTTTATTCATTCTTAAACTTCAGAGTTTTTATCCTCGTTGTTTGTTGACATGTTGTGATGCTGCAGCATTATTGTCTGAGATTCCCATCCCTTTAAAAATGCCAACACCTACTAATGTCTAGTGTGTGAGAGTGTGTGTTTTGTGACATGAACATTGTCACCGATGTGTTTTGTTCTTCAGAACATTTGTCGGAGCGGAGCAGTGGGCAGAAAACCCGGAGGAGCCCCCTGCAGAGCCTCTATGAGGGGGAACAGGTCAGTGGTGTGGGAACACGTTCCCTTCTTTCAGAAACCTGAACGCTGTTTTGTTTTCTTTGTTTCTTTATTTTGGGGCAGCGTTATAAGCCCCTTTGATTTTTGTGTCTTGTAGTCAAATTGCACTGCTTCAGACGTTTTGAGCCTTAAGATGCTACTTTGCAGATGATCGCCATTTTGTTATATTTGTTTTACCACTTCTTTCTCTTGCAGTGATTGTTAAAAACATTTTACAACTACATACAGTAAGTCACAGAATATAATAAGTTATTCTCTTGATGTATATTTTTCATTTACTGATCTAGTTGACAACACTTCTCAGTTTATTATTGTTCAAAATGTGCTCAGAAATAGATTTTTGAGTGCATAAACCTTCTCTTTGAATTTGATAGTTCTCAATATTTTTCCATTTTTAACAACAGAAAGCATCACCAGACGATGAGACCTTGAGATATTCTATTTCATCACCTGCATTTTATCCTTTGCTGCCTTCGTTGTTGGTTGTGTTGGTTGTACACTGAGACCTCATCCTGTCCACTGTTTCAGATTTGAAGTGTTTTGTGTAAAGACAGCAGCTGTTCCCAGTTTCCTTCCACCTCAGGTCTTAACTCCTGACAGAAAAATTTAAGTTATTGGCCAGACACACTCATGTGTCTGTTTGTCCCAACTCAACCTTTTGCAGCTCTTAAAACTTAGAGGTTTGGGCAAAATTAGCTCTAAATATTGTAGAGTAAATACGTAAAGTGGGGAAAGTTGGTGTTCAACAAACCACCAATTTGGCATTTTCCCCTTCTGAAGAACGGAGAGATCTTGGCCTCATAGAATCTGAGCCCGTAGTGACATTGTAAGAAATTTCTTATAACTTATTGAATTCTACAATTTTTCCTTTAATTTTAAATCAGTAAGATAAAAGTTAAAGAGATGAGCAGATCGATGTCAATATTGGTATCTTGAAATTTCATCTTACTGTAGCTTCTCAGTTCTGCCCAAAAACAGATTTTTGTTTTGCTCTCAAATTGTATTTTTTGCACTTTGTCCAAATTCTGTTCTAGATTTTAATACATTTCTTCTAAGAAAAAAAAACAGAAAAACACTTAGAGGTCAGCAGTATGACGATATGCAAACCTACATAATGAAAGGTTTTGATATTGGTATCGGTATTGATGATATTGGCCTATTGGTATTGGATAGACGGCAAAAGATTTAGAATTGCTCTCCTATCTAGTGCAGGGCATTCTGGGTAAAATACAACCAAAACCAAAATGCATGTCCAGTGCTAGCAGAAGGAACGACTCGAGGTTTTTTACCAAAGACAAAAGAGAAATTCTACAAACGCTAAAATCTGACAAAACTCCATTTGAGTTTACATAAAGAAGAAGGAAGATTCCAAAAATGGAGCAATAAAGTCAGAATAAGAGGAATAAATGAGACATTTTATGGCCTGCAGTGATGCGGTGGCCGGACTCACCATGTGATTGTTTACAGCACATCACAGTTCCTGTAAGCTTCATAGCGTAGCTGCTAATAGATATTTAAAATGTCTTCCATTTTCAGTTTATTAAAATTTAAAATGTGTTGACCTTTGAGAGGGTGTCCTTGCATTATGATGTCATTACTTGAAAACGGCCTCAAAACAAGATCATCGTTGACCGCAATAACTTTTGGGACTATTTATCATCCAGCAACATTTGTTAAGGTGACAGGCCTGGTTGCATTTGGTTCACCTGAAAACCAAACCCTCTGTGTTGACCTTCAGTGACCGAACCAAACCCTGCTGCTGTCTCCCAACAACATGCTTGTCTTGGACGGCCCTAGTTGCTATTAATGTCCCCTCATTGTCCACATGGACAGACTTCCAGATGAGGTCTAGGTTTACGTGAGAGTACAGCCCAGGTTCTGCTGCTCAGAGCGTGGCCCCTCAGTGTTTCCTGGATGTTCCAGTGTCTGTCGGCAGACACAGAGAGCCGTTCATCAGGTCGGGCACAGAGTCAGACTCTGAGTTCTGGGGCTGTGGCCGCTGCAGTGCCAAGCCAGCCCGAGTAAATAAAAAGAGTAAATAAGACATTTGTGCCAATAGGAGAACAGGGTGAACTAGATGACCTCTGGTTTTACCAGGTAGCTGCATGTTCCAACGGCGGTGAGACCACCCTCTGTGGAGTCAGAGCTTCACTCACCATGCAGAAGTGAAGTCCTGATGACATGCAGAGTACCTGTATGTCCTGCACCTGATTTCATGAGGAGCATGTCCTCCAGTACAGTTCACTGCACAAGAGGTTTTTACCCATCAACTATAATCTTCAACATACTGTGCATCCAGAAAGTATTCACAGCACTTTACTTTTTTCACATTTTGTTTTTGTTACAGCCTTTTTCCAAATAGTCTTAATAAATAATTCTCCTCTGAATTGACCACCTGAGGGTCCAGGCCAGAGTCCAGACTTGAACCTGCCTAAGGTTTCTAGGGACTGGTGTTGTGAATTAGCTGTGGCTCTGAACATTGTGATTCAGGCAGCGGAGCTAAGTTGGTGACATCATGTTGAAAAAGACTTGCTGCCAAAGGGGATCAACAAAGGATTTATCAAAGGCTGTGAACATTAATGTAAATGTGATTTCTTCATTTTAAATTTGCAAAACTCTCAAAAACCTTTTCCACATTGTCAAAATAGGAGATATGTGTGTAAATTGCTGAGGAAAGAGATTCATGTAGTAGAATCTGGAATGAGGTTTTCCAGATGCGTTGTGTATTGTCAGCACAACGCCGAGTCGTGCATATATGTGAAATGGTAGGGAAATGTTACATGGTCCTGTTAGCATTTTCAAAAAGCAAAAACCATCTGATATGTGTGATATGCATTTATCAAAAGTCAAATGTCATGAATGTTTTACAAAGTGTGCTACTTTTCTGTCCAAAACCATTTCTGAACCAAACTAAACTATCTGCTCCTGGTTTTCGTTCCCCAACAGGTGGAGTCTGCTGTGGCGGCCGTCCATCAGGGTCGCCGGGAGCTGCTGGAGGAGGCCTGTCGCTCCTACACCCGCAAACGCAGAGTCCTCATCCCCGAAGACCTGAAGCACATTATTGTGGACGACCAGCACGGCCTACTGTACTGCTACGTGCCCAAAGTAGCCTGCACCAACTGGAAGAGAGTGCTCATGGTTCTGACGGGAGTCTCCGGTGACCACAAAGACCCGCTAGCCATCCCCGCCAACGAGGCCCACGTCCCGGGAAACCTCCGGACTCTGTCCGAGTACTCCACCCCCCAGATCAACCAGCGCCTGCGCTCCTACTTGAAGTTCATTTTTGTGCGTGAGCCATTCGAGCGACTGGTCTCTGCGTACCGCAACAAATTCACGCGGAGTTACAATACAGCTTTCCATAAACGATACGGCACAAAGATCATCCGCCGGCACAGGCCAGACCCTCGGCCAGAAGCCCTGGAGAAAGGGGACGACGTCTCCTTTGAGGAGTTTGTGTATTACCTCGTGGACCCCGCCACCCAGCGGGAAGAGCCCTTCAACGAACACTGGGAGCGGGTGCACTCGCTGTGCCACCCCTGCCTCATCCACTACGACATAGTGGGGAAGTACGAGACGCTGGAGCAGGACTCCCGCTACGTGCTGCAGCTAGCCGGGGCGGACCAGCAGGTCCACTTCCCCGCCTCGTCCAAAAGCACCAGGACTACTGGAGATATGGCGGCCAACTTCTTCCAGAACATCAGTCCCTTCTACCAGAAAAAGCTCTACAATCTGTATCGCATGGACTTCCTGCTCTTCAACTACTCGGTTCCAGCCTACCTCAAGTTCAGATGAGGCCGGGACGTCTTTCAGACACAAACTTATGGACCTGCTTCTCTTTCTGCTTTTATGGAAAAACATGACGTTTTCATATCTGAGCAGGTGAGAAAAACAAAAGTTGGCGAGGACATCCCATGAGCAGATAGGAGTTTCTGACTCACGAGGCAAATGAGATTTTATGGAAGACGTGGAGTTAACTGTTAGTCACTGGCTCTGAATGTGTGAAATGCTGTTCAAGTTTTGGTTTTCTGCTGTTTCAAAGGTGAATTTGCACAACAGGTGATCTCTCCAGAGCAGTGGTGTCCACACGTTTTGCCATGTGTGCCAAAATTGTAAGGCAGAAAGTATCCATTTGCCACACAAATGTAATATTTTTAATAAAATGCTAGATCAAATTTCATTGTTTTGCTTTAGGTTTTTTGCTCAACAGTGAACTATAGATGGACTGTGTCAATGACAGAAACAACCCGGTCTGAAAATGGATCTCTAATTTATGTAAGATTAAATTATACTCACTTTTGCCACCCGATTGTTTGCAAACGTTTCCAGTGTTTGGACAGCGCTGCTCTAGAGGCTGCAGGAGGAGAATGAATCGTATCCAGATCATGTGTGGACAGCGAATGTCTCCAGACGTGCCTTGGATCGTGGGCCTTCGTTTTGTCCCTTGGCAACAAAGACAGCTTTTCTAACTGTGACTATTGTTCTGGGGTTTTTTTACTGTAGGAAAAGATTTTTTGTGTGACTATTATTTTAATTTATTATTTCTAGCTCTTTAAAAAAAGCCAAACCAAACTAGATATATGTTCTTCCATGTCTTTCAAATAAATGCATTTTCACCAAGATGGTTCCATGTGTTTTATGTAACTGACCAAATTGTTTTGTTTCTTATTTTTACAAATGCAGAAGCTCTACAAATTCAGTCAGGCCTCGCTGTCACTAAGATTTTCTTCTTTATGGACATTAAAGAAATAAAAAAATGGCTCCACACAAGAATAAACCATCTGACCTCAAATACTGCTGATTTCAATAGGAACACATTCTAACACACAGACAAGTTAAATACTAGAGCCTTACAGAGTCTGTTTTATCTTGACACACATAATTATCTCTATTGGTCATAATATAATCACCTACCATCTATCAATAACAATAGACGTGCAATAATTGGTGTTTCTACAATTTCAGTTTGAGCCGATTAAACTGCATGTGAACAACGGAGAAACACTGAGGACCAAAATACTGAACAAGTTCACAGTTACATTTTTTTCTTACTTGGACACTTGTTTACGTTGAACTGGTTAGATCTGTGACCTAATTCTGACCAGGAAGTGATAATCAGAGCAGAATGAAATACTAGCTGCATCTCCATTACACATGTGCACAAATCTTTGACAATATCCTGCTAATGTCCAAAAAACACATTTTCACAATTGCTATGTTGACATGAAATAAGAAATGAAATTAAAATCACATGTAAATAAGTTTGTTCACATGATAAGTCATTAAAAAATCATGGCAGCGATGGATGTAAACAGTTACAAGAACTATATCTATACCACAGAGCTCATCATTCATCAGCCAATCAGAGGAGACGTCAGCGTTTTATTCAGGCGTTGGATCGATAAGCCCCGCCTACATGGGGTTACTTATGCAGCGTTTTGTGGAAATTGTGGTGAGCTATTTTCCATAAGAGCTGTGGACAACTTTTTATGAATCCTCTGATGTTGTGAGAGTTCTGGGGGAGAAAAACACAAAAACAAACCATCATCCTGCTACTTCCTGTCGTCTTATTTATGTTTTCCACCAGTAGTAACCATCATGTAACTCGTGTGATGCAAAGAAGTGTTTCCATTGCAGTTTTGTGGAAATCATCCATTTTGGTATGGCTGAAAAACCACCTCATCTCAGCACAACATTTAATTTAAAAACCTGAATTTTTTTAATGGACGAGTCTTCCATTAAGCAAATTTATTTTCAGAATTTCAATCTGCGCAATTTAATGTTTAATGGAAACGCAACTTGTGAGGAATCACTTTCTAAAACTTAGATTCAGTGAAGACTTTATCTCCATTATCAATACAGGAATACAGAAGATCAATAGAAGTTCTCACATATTTTAGCTTACACACGTTTTGAGATTGTTGTTTTACATATCTTAAGTTTTTTCTATGCACAACGACCTGCATTGTAACCTACATCAATCTTCTTGTAATAAATATTTATTTTGCATAACCCTAGGTCAGGAGTTAACGATCCCTGTTTTGCAATAGCTTAAATTTCTTGCACTTGCTATAGTTGCATTTGTTCATCTCCTGCCCAGAACCTTTAAACTGCATAATCTTGGCTCTGTGGACATTCATTGTTCTTCTGCTGCCGACAGATTCTTAACCAGACTGAGATTCTTCTAAAACACTGAAATCTGACCCACAAACACTGCCTATTAACAGTGTGTGTGGTAATTTAGCTCTATAACACGTTTCCCCAGGCTCTGCTAACAATAAACAGCCTGGTAGAATGATACTACCACCACCATGCTTCAGTTAAGCAATGGTTATACAAGGTCGTCCTAAGGTTATATGGGGCCTCAAGCAGAACCCGACTGAGGGTCCATCCAGAACATCAGCATCACTAACAACTACAGATGTGGAGGAACCTGGGAAAGGGGCGGGGCTTAAAGGGATCAGGAGGAATAATTGGTTATTATTTGCTGAGCTTCAATTCAGTTCAGTTTGTTTCTTTAGCGCCAAATGTTGTCTCAACTCGCTTAACAACAAAAGGTCATTTTAATTCACTCACACATACATTTCCTTTGATCCTAGTTATCAAACAGGGCATGAAGCTCAGCTAATTATTCAAATTTGTTTAAAAAGTTTTTATCTTTTATTATGGGAGACCTGTAATGTTCTGCGTTAGCAGTGGGCTCACTGAGGGGAAATTTATGGTGCAGAACTTTTCTCCTTTGAGAAGAACCTCTTGCTGCTCGCCAAAGACAATCCTACCGTCCACACAGTTTACTAAAGATCATCTAAACAATCAAGACTGACAACAGAACAAAATCTGAGTTGCTGATTTTTAAGCTACTCATTAAGTGAGCATTTTGTTTTCCCTTACAGTGAATAATGATTGTGATAGAATTATGGTTTGATCCAAAGTCAGATTACAGCGTCTCTAATTATGAAGTCACCACCTGTGTTTTTGTTTCATTGTCTTTCAACTGCAGTTGCAGTGAGCTCAGCGCTGTGCTTCAGTCCTTCACATTAGATACTGGTGCTGACCAAATGTTTCAAAGCCCAGTCCCAACAGAGCTGCCCGTCATGAGGAACCTGAAGGTCAGGGCCAAGAAAGCAGTTCCCAGCAGATCCCCCAGAGCCGTGAGGTAAGGGATGGAGTAGTTATCTGGATCTAAGCTCCGCCTCCACAGCCAGCGGACCATCAGGACGGAAGAGTAGAGCAGAACCAGCACCTGGAGGAGGATGACACTGGGCTTCAAATTCAAACATTGTGCAGTTTTTATTATTACTTCTTGCAGTAAAGTGTTTCTAACCTGAAGCAGAGCTGCACACAGGTAGCAGATGATGAAGGTAGGCGTCATGGCGGTATGGCCTCCCCGCAGCAGCTGGACTGTGTAGAGGAAGAGGAGGTGACCCGGTACCACAAGGGCGACCAGGACTCTGGCTGATTTAGAGTTCACATCTGTTCAACAAATATGGACAGAGAAGTAAACCTCCAGTAGGTACAGTCACTGACACTCACAACTATAGAGTCAGAAAATGTAGAATCACCGATTTAGCCAACATGTACGTTTGTTTTGTGGGAAGAAGCCAATGCCTGGGGCTGTTTGGAGTTAACTTCACTCATTTGTGTTAGTTTAAGTGGCAGCCATTTTGTTGTTTTGACACACTTTGTCTCTTGCTTTTTTAACGTTGGTTCTTTTATGTATGAATATGTTCTGGACGCAACATTAACTGCCCATCCAGGACTTGAAGAAATCTGAACTGATCTGAACCCTCATTTCTTAATACTGTCTCTTTAATAAGACAGTATTAAAGGGAAAGTATTATGTAAAATTCACTCTTTAATCTGTACATCATGTTATAGTGCTACTCCCTCATCAAAAACATACCTGGAGTGTTGCTTTTATTCTTAAAGGTATATTTGAGAAGTCCTTTCAATCTCCATGGCAACCACTCAGCTATGCAAACAGAGCAATTAGCAAACACCTGGGGAACTCCTTCTGCAGTTTCCAAACTTCTGTCTCACAGGACAACCTTCCATTGTGACTCCCCCATTCAGCTCCTGCAGACTAGTCAGCAGCAATTAGCAAACACCTGATACTAAGCATCAGCTGAGCTCATTATAGGAGCTACTGCTCACAGCAACGCTGGTCAAAAATATTGTTGAAGGGTTAATAGAGGAGCCATGTTGTGATGAGCATTTATGACAACTGAATGATAGTAATAATAGTACTATCATTCTTACTATGATAGTACTGTTCTATCATACATAGATATTTTAGTTGAATTAGTGATAATTCAACTAAAATATATAACTTTTTATAGGGCTTTTACAGACATACATAGAAGTTTTACAAGAAAATGTGCTCCACACTAGACCATTAGTTGGGCTTCACTTGACTTCAAAAGGGTTTTGTCCTCATCCAACAGTAAGTTGGAAAAATCTGCTGTTTTTCCATCACACATTCCATTACATGGAGTATTTTATGTTCTATTAATACATACACTTTGAGACTTTGAGTTTAGTTTAAGCTGACCTCTTTATTTTTGTTGTGTAAATGTTGGATCTGTTCATTCTTTCATGTTTTGAGTAAACAAAACTTACTTTAAGGTGCCATAAATAATGAAACTAAAAATTAGATTTTTTTTGTAAACATTCCCACTGAAAAATATCAAAACTAATAAAAATGACTGTTTTTGTTATTTTACTTTTATTTCCCAACTAAATCTCACTATTAAAGACATTAGTGAGCTGCTCTGATATTGATCTATTGATAAAGTGTTAGTAAAGACCCAGGCACTTTTTAAATGTAACGTTGTTGTTGGTTTGACCTGAGGAGCAGAAGGCGGTGCAGGGTCCAGGACAGTCAGCACTCATTTTTACTGGGAGAGCTCCAGGAACGCTCCAGTAATGGAGGTAGGTAGACATCCTGCTCGCTTGGACCGCCACCAGATTTCCTCCAACTCCTGCGAGAACACAGAAACACAGAGCAACGCTCATCGCTTCTGAGGAGGAGCAGCAAAAGCAAACGAGGCGGATTAGCTGTTCTGTTCTTAGTTACACTGACTGAACAAATTAAAGGTGTTTTTGTGTGTTTGACCAAAGCTTGGGAAGCTACTGTGTGTTTAAGTGTTCTACTGGTGCAGAGTTATCAGATACATTTGTAATACTCTATATTACTGTTTAAAAAAAGAAAATCGTTTGAAGTCAATTTGGCAGTTTTTCTGTATGGAATCAGAATCAGCTGATGCTAAACCTCAGATGTTGGTATTGGAAGTGAAAAAAGTGGATTGAAGCATCCGTAGTAAAATAGGCTTTTACATCCAGAAACGCTACCTAGGATCTCTCACTATGCTTGGAGAAAAGAAAAAAAAAGATTTCAGAAGGGCATTTTTTCTCTCCTGAGAATAAAGGGTAGGTGCTTTAGCGCCACCTTGTGCCTTTGGTTTCTCGCCCTCAGAATCACTGTCGACTCTCTGAAGATACTTGTGGATGATATGAGTTCAACACTTAGTTTCCTGTTGGGACAAATAAAGTATATTTAGCTGAAGTGTCTTAAAAATAAGGAGAATAATAAACAGCACAGTTCAAGACCTACAGATTCATTTGGGAGTTGTTGCATTTAAATGTCTTTAAACAAAGAGATGTGCCATCCTCATGATCCATTATGAAGAGAAACTACATTATACTACATAATCAAGGTTCTGATCTGGTCTGGATGTGATTTTAAACGCTGAGCCCAGTGAGTCAACAAATAGAGAAAAAAACTTCATCCATATCCAAACAATCACTTTACTGGAAATCTAATCCAATTCTGTTTCCCATGACTTCTTTCTTTCCCCTCAAACTGTCTAAAAAGGCATAGTCAAGTATGCTTGAAATTTTCCATTTGTCTTTATAAACCCTCCAGCTGATTTTAGGGGCAGCAGGGTGACAACTCTCTGCTCTCAGAGCTTTGAAGCACACGGATCATTGGAGCAAAACAGGGAAAGTGTTTCTGGTCAACAAGGCGTGAGAGGAGAGCCTGCATTGGAATGCAAATGCACTTCCTGGAGCGGGATGGCACAGAACAGCAGCCAGTGAAGGCATGGTTGGCATTCTGATCAGGCTTGTGGTCCATGTAAAGGCCGTTGTTATTGCGCTCCACTCAGCATGCCGCTTTGTGGTCAGCAGGACTCGGGTCACAGATGATCTGGTCCTCCACGCCCCTCTGAGGATCCTCTGACACGGAGGCCAATCAGACTCCAGCGGCTCTTTTGTGGCTAAATGATTGATGACGGACTCAGATGTGACGCTGAGTTCGGCCTCAGCAGAGGTTTGGTCTACAGTCAGGATCTGGAGGAGTTCAAAACACTTAATCCCATATTCATCATGGGATTTACGGCTGGATTCCAGCGTGGTTCAATCATTTCATCATGTCATCATTTTTCAGTTTTGCTTGTAGTCAGACTCTTAAAAGCAACTCTTTGGAGAGAGAAACGTCATCATTATAAATCTCATCATTGCAATTTAAAGCATCGTTTTGGCTCAATTAAAAGGATTATATCAACAATGATAAAAGAAAAACAAAGTTACTGTTCAAATGTCTGGAGACACAAACAGAGGATGAGTGCTTTATAAGAACATTTTTACAAAACATCCTTAAACATCTATTTTTAAACAGTTGTTCTACTTATCTAACTACCTGCAGTATTTAGCTGTACTACTACGGACAAGGCTAGCTTGCATGTAAAATGAGTGGAGAATCAGTTCTGGAAACATTTTATTCCTACTGCAACTTGACAAATTTATCTTAACTTTAATGTTCCTTCAAGTTATTTTGACAAATCTTTAAAGATTTTTTAGATTTTTTCAAATGTCAAATTTAATATTATCCATATTTAAGACAAAAGCTTTCATGTTTTGTTTTTTTCATGTTTTTGTCATTTTTCTTTTTGTCTCCATTCTGAGGATAAAATTTATCCATCAAACAAAAAGTTAATTCAGTTTTTGTTCCAAGAATTTTAATAAAACATTTACACATTTCTAACAACAAAATTGTGCACATTTTAATAATCTCTTGATGATTTTTAGTTAAGGGGTTTAAAGTTTGTCTTGTCTGCTTTAACTCACCGTTGATGATGGGGGTGAACACAGCCATGCCTTCAAAGCTGGGGTTGCTCACAGTTTTATCCAGAATCAGACCACCAATGCTAAGATGAAAATATGATTACATATAAATCAGAATAGAACAGTTTAGTTAAAAATTATTTAGATTCCTAATGAGGTCAAGTTTTGACTTTTTGGACATGAAGCTTGTTATCAGTCTTTGAGTTGACGTGAGGAAGTGATCAGACGACTCGTCTCTGGTGACCCACCTGCTGACAGACATGGCCAAAATCACCGGCTGCCATCCTGACTTTAGGACTTCTCTGATTGGTGGACTGCGACTGGCGATGATGACCCACACAGGGGTGAGCAGCAGGAAGAAGCCCCCCACCACAGTGGGCAGGTACCACAGATCTGGAGGGCAGCAAAAGAATCAGAAGACGGTGAAAACAGCAATCTGGCTGCGACAACTCAGCTCTTTTCTAGCCATTAGCAAGAAGTTAATCAGGATTTTGCTGCCCTCCTCTGGTTAAAACAAACAAACAAACAAAACAGTTCAAATGCATTAATGATGTTTCTATAACCAGCTTTCCAGATGTTTGTATCACAAAAATCCCTTTCAGCTACTCCACATCTGGGATATTTTTGTTAGTTATTCTTTAAAGCTGCAGTAGAATGTGCTTTCCAGTCACTTTGTATCATTTTTTTTAGCACAGTCAAGTAACTATGTTACATTCAGTTGCTAGAAAAATGCTGACTATATCAAATTTGACTCCCTAATTTAGCTCCTTTAAATTGGGCCTATGTCTCTTTAAAAATTCCTGCTCTTTTTGAAACTCCGCCTCCAGGAACTTATCTCAACATGGCTCCTTTATTAATCCTTTAACAACGTTTCTAGCAGCAGTGCTCTGAGAAGTAGCTTGTAGAATGAGCTGGGCTGCTGCACAGTACCACTGCTAATTGCTGCTGACTAGTCTGAAGGAGCTGAGTGGGGGAGTCCTGGGGAGGGCTGCTCTGTGAAGTCGGGACGAGGTCCACACGGGTGTTTTGCTCAGTTGAATGGTTGCCATGGATATGAAAGGATTTTTTTTTTTCAAACTTGCATGAAACACTCCATTTATGGTTTTAATGACATAATGTAAAGTTCATAAAAGTTAGTTTCACACTATACTGCCCCCTTGAGGTAGGTTGTGTCTCTGACCTCTGTAGGTGAAGAAGAAGCTGCTGACCCCAGCAAGCAGGGACAGGGTGATGATGTCACCGAGGCTAGCAGCGATGGGCGTGGCCACATTGTCCGGGTTGACGCCCAGCTTTCTGGAGCCAATAATCACGGCCACCACCACCAGCCCTGTCTCAGCCGAACAGGACAGCTGGATGAAGCTGTCGCATCACATCAACTATATTGTGTTGTGTCAATTAAAGTGCTGAGCGCCGGGCTGACCTAGAGCGAGCGCGGCGATGAAAGCAGTGCTGATGCTGCTGGCACACAGGATGGCAGCCTGGACACCGTCCACTCTCTCTCTGCTCAGACGGCCCAGAGCCACGGCGGCTACGGCAGCCAGGAAGCCCACAACTGTAGCCTGAACCTGGAGGCAAATTCAATGCAATGTTAAATACAGAGTCCAAATAGTGTGTGTGTGTGAGTGTGTGTGAGTGTGAGAGAGAAAGTGCAGGCCACCTGAATGAGGGCCATGTTACAGAGCACCATCCTCCAGCGCTGCCGAGTCTCGTCCATCTGCCCCATGTTGGCCTGCAGATGGGAACAGATTTACACAATAATCCCATTTTCCCACAAGTCACTGCAGAAACTTTTCAAAGAGCCAAACATCTCGCATTTCACTCATAACAGACTTTATTTTGCAGTGTGTGTTTAGTGAGTGTTGCACTCACTGCTGTTGACAGACGGGATGCCAGTGTCATCTCCAGGTTTCCCTTCAGCCCCACCAGAGCCGGCACCAAGACGAACACCTCAGAGATCTGCTGGAACACCTGCCAGTGCTGACAAGCACAGAGTGGCATAAACAAATCACAAAGTTCTAATCCACATGTCCAGCTCATCCTCATGCCCTTCATTCTGTCACCAACTTCCAATGTGAGCTAGAGATCTACTACAGGTGTGTAATGCTTCAAATTTTAGTATTGATCTGATAACAATACAGAGTCAGTATCACCAATACCTATACTGATACTGATATTGATACTGATACTGATACTTATTTAAGTTTGATACAAGATCAAACTGCTGACCTTTAAATGTTCTCAAGGTTTATTTAACCCTAACTTTGTTTTTAATTATTTAAACTGATCTTTTGTCTGAAACAAAAGCTGCTTTAACCGAGTTGCTCCAAAATCATGACTTTGTTGTTCATCCGCCACTTAAAGTGCTGCACATAACTGTATGATGGAAATGTTTAAGAGAAACAAGAGAAAACATAGAAAACCAACAAAAATTCAACAATAACAAAACGTCACTCTAAATTCCCATATAATTCTTTCCTCACGATGTCATCTTTTGTAAAGTGCACCAGTCCCTCCAGCAGCAGCACAGTGATTCCCTGCTGGGTTTGTGTTCTCAAGTGAACAAACCTCCTGATTTTCCCTCCAAATGGAACAACGTTCTTTAAGTTTAAACACGTCAATCAGACGACTGTTCATATCGTCTGCTGAATGTCTTTTCCCCTCAGTATATTTGTAAACTGCTGTGTGTGTTTTTTTGTTTCATTTCTGAATGGCATCGATTGAATCAAAGTCCCAGTCCTGTTGTCATTTACAGTGGAGCTTAGAAAACTTATTTTCTGAGCAACAACTGGTTCCAAAGAGTTTCAGAACCACTAGTGTGGATCCTACCAAGTTAAGTGGTAACAGCTTTTCTGACATGCTTCTCCACACTTACGTTTAGACAAAAAGCCCACTCTGAAGTATAATTCTCCATACTTGCGCAGCGTCCATGACCGGCCCGGCCAGCACGATGTGGAGCCGGACCGACTTCACCATGAGGCCGCCGGCAGAGAGGCTCCATCTGCAGCCGAGGCCTCTGAGCTTGTTCCCTGGAAACGCAGCTTGCAGGGACGGATGTGCCACCGCCATGACACATCGGTCTGAACCCATCACCGCTTCAAGGCTCTGCTCAGGTGTGAGATGACATCACTTCCTGTACAACCCAAGACCTGTCACCTCCACCTTCGCTTTGAAAACTCTCAACGAAGTTAGTCTGACTTTAACTCAGAGGGAAGTTCAGCGTGGAAGTAGAGTGTACACACACACACACACACACACACACACACACACACACACATCTACTTAATGCAGGTCCGGTAGGAATCTTCTGACACACACACATGCACACACGCACACACACACAAAGCCCCCCTTTGTCTCCTCACGCCTCGCTCTTCAGCAGCCTGGCGGCCGAGGCGGAGCGCTGGACGGCCGGCCTGAACAGGCTCCACCTCCTCTGGGTCAGGGACATCCAAAAGGCCAGGAGCTTCCTCTCTGTCCTCCCGTTCTGCCACTCCGTCTCCCTCCACATGTCCCTCTGTTTGTCCCCCATCCCGTGATGTCCCGCTTGAGTCTGGAGCCCCTTTTTCATGTCGACGAGGTTCGGTCTAGGCTGTGACCTTCTGACTGACCTCTGTGATGCTGCGTGTCTTTCAAATTCCAGATGAATAGAGACAACGACGTTTTGATCTGAGAGGAAGGAGGGAGTGTGAAGGATGATGAGACACTTTTCCCTCTCTGGTCAGGTGGAGCAGACTCCTCCTCTTCATCCTCCTCCTCCTCCATCAGGCCGTTGACGCAGTCGGAGCGGCAGCAGGTGCTGGACCTGTGGTCGACACGTGGTGCTGCTGCTGTGTGGGAAGGACGAGCTTTTCCCCGCTGGACTTGGGAGGGGAGCGAGACACACGAACAGATCCCATCTGCTGTCTGTCAGAAGTCAGCTGGTTTCCCTACATGATCTACCGACTCATGAATTCCCAATCAAAACCCCTCACAGGTAATCTGTCAATGCAGGTGAGACAAAAATAAAAAACATAAAAATAAAATAAAAACCTCACTAGTTCAGATTGAATCTGTTCCTGCAGTGTGTGTCGTTTGATGTGTGCAGATGATCAGCAAGTGTGTGTCCTGAAAGTCCTCACAGACACCTACAGCAGGACGATGACTCAGCTGAAAACTGTCCTTGTTCCATGGCTGCTGTCACTGCAGCGCCCCCTAATGACTCAGGCCTCAGAGCTCACACTGAGTAACGCACCTCAAAATACAACCTGCTGGATTTTATTGAGGCTTTATGTGACAGATCAGCACAAAGTAGGGAGGAGGTGAAGAAGTGACATGATTCATTTATTAAAATCTGATGAAAATATGCATCTGAATTCAACTCCATTGACTGAGACGCTCCTAAATAAAACTCAGTTACATTCAGAAACGGCAAATTAGTGAACAGAGTTTATCTGTGTGTAGTTCAGTTCCAGCATTGGCCGTTGTTGATGTGGGCAGTGTGTCCAGGGAGGCATCTAAAGGAGGGGCGTACAACACACACTGCAAAATACAAAAGAATCTTACCAAGAATTAGCTTTTTGTCTAGTTTATTGTGCAAATGTTTTGGTACACTCGAAATAAGGCAAAACTAACTTAAAGGTGACTTTGTCAGCAAGATGCAGGAGCTTGTTTTAGGTCAATAATTCCTTAATACTGAAATATTGATTAAAAGGACAAGTTAATATTTATCAAAGGAAAAGAAACTCCTTTTTAAAACAAAAATGTCTTGTAAATGGAAATAATCTCCAAGTGGAACTAGAATTTGTTTGATCAATATTAAGGGATGATTGCCTTAAAGGGGCGGTATTATTTATTGGTATTATGGTGCCATTTTATAGCACAATCAAGTAACTATATAAACTTTGGTTGTCATAAAATTCTGTATACATCAAACATAAAAGAAATTTCATGGTTTTAGTGCACTAAGTTAATTAGCAGCTAACCAGAAATTCCTTGTCACATTTGGCGGTTTTGCAGTGCAAAGCTACAAGTTTTCTGTTGCTTTTCTGCCCCAGCAGCCAGTTCAGAGTTGGTGCTTCCTGCCTGTTGCTGATAATTAATAGAGAACTTTACAAGACTGAACGCAGCACTGTGAAAGGTGGTGGTGGCAGCATCATGATATGGAGATGTTGGGTTATTTGTTTTTAGTAGAGACAACAACCCTGCAGTCAGAGTTGTTGAGAGGTGAATATGGGTAACTTCAGGGAAACATGTTATTGCTTTACATGATTGTACTAAACACTGTAACCAAGATTTCTGTTCATACACGACAGAAATCTTTGTCATAAACTGTTAGTCATAAAGCAGCTGCCTGAGCCTCCAGAATGTTTTATCTATAATCAACAGTTACTCACCATCACATATTATTTGACAAAACATCAGCAGAAAAATGACAAAACATTTTTTTCAACACAATTTTTTTTATGCGTGTTTAAAAATTAAGATAAAAATTGATAGAATGTTTTTGTGTGTAAGTGTCTCAAAGCGCTTTACAAACCAAACCATCCAACATCTTTACTGTCACACAGAATTTGTGCAGGCTAATATATTCATGTTCCTGAACCTGACACTGCTTTTATGTTCTTTAGCCTCTTTGGAATAATAGAATATTATAATTCTGGATGAATTGTAGTGAACAAAAATTCACGGTTTTTCCAGATACTTGCATGTTGACACTAACAGAAACAGCAGCTCTGCCTTATCTCTGAAACGTGTTCATTTCTTTCCATGGGTCAGGTTGGGGTCACCTCACAGGTCATCCTGACCTCCTGACTTCTATTCCCAGTTAGAACCAGATAACAGTGGACTTGTGTTCAGCTTCTATGTTGGCTATTGGAAATTCATTTTAACTCTGGGGAATTTGTTAGCAAATCATTACTAAGAAAATACCTTCCTACAAAGAACTCTTCATCATCAAGAAACCTCACAGAGTGTTTTATGGACCTCTTCAGTTCCCATAGATGTTATGTGCTAAACTCTAGTTCTAGTGTCACTAACCTGTGCGCGGTCCAACAGCATTCCGGCTGTCACCATACCCTGCCCGGCCAGCAGGTACGAAGGCAGAACTTGGAGGCACATCGTCCAGGATGACTGTCCACAGGAAAGATGGAGCTTCTCCTCCCTCATCTTGTCAGGGCCAGACAGCCGTGCTGCCAACGTTCATACTGTAAAACTGACCATCTCTACTCCTCTCACTCCGACCCAGAGCCCAGACTCTGTTTGTCTTTCAGGATGCCAGTTTCATTTGCTGCTAGTCAATCAGCTACAGGTCTCTCCACAACAGCAGCAGCTGGATCTGTGGCACGCCAGTTTTTCTGTGGAGACACATTTACATTCCAACCATCTGAAATTAGTAACATTATAGGACCTTGAGATATCCCTAACTATCTTAAATTCTTAAACTAACATTCATGAAGTCAAACATTCATTTTTGGATAGCTGGAATGTAACGGATTTTAAATTAAAATGGCCTAGCATAAACATTTTGAAGGCTAATATTTTCAGCCTTAGAGTTTCATGTCTCAGACAAGGCCACTTTATCATTACTTAAATCATGTAGTTAAAGTCTTGCATGTTATGTAAAAATATAGGGCAAAGTTTTCAATTTATTGGGCATCTTGTCATAGAGATATTTACATTATGCAACATTTTGTTATACCCCACGCAATTCATTGATTTAACTGAACAGTGGTTGGCCTCACCATCTGTCCTCATTGGACGTTGCTAACTGTTAGCTTTGTTTTGTGAAAAAGTTGCAAACTTTGCACATTGAGCTGAATTTGTTTGGAAAGCTTCTTCTTTTTAATTTTAGCCTCCTCGACGCCAGCTTACTCTTCCAGCTTTCCGCCGTGTTCATTGGGTGTTAGGTCATGTTGCGTCTCCAAAGGCAAAACAAAACGAGATCCTCCAATGGGGCGCAGGCTCTGACAGGCTGCTTAAATCTAAAATCAGCCTCACCACTTACACCCCAAACATCTGAAACTGGTTTATAACTTGTCATATGAGTTAATTAAGATATTTATAATTATCTTAAATTAAATCTAAATCAAATCAAATTTTATTTGTATAGCACATTTCAGCAGCAAAGCATTTCAAAGTGCTTTACATCATAACAAACACAAAAACACAAAGTCAGGCAACATAGAATCAACAATCAAAACAAGACTTTGTGTCAAATTAGGAGAGTCAAAATGCAGTTGTTTAGTAAAAATTTGTTTTTAGATATCTGCAATGTAATAACTGATAGTTATATGAAACTGATTTTATGTTAATGTTCTTTATTTAATAAAGTATACCTACAAAGCAAACATGACCTTATGTCCCAGTTTTTCCTTTTTTATGACAGTATTATTGCAGGCAATAATCTTCCAACCCTTTAACCCTGTTTGATTTCAGTAACTACAAATAAACAAGAAAGGCTTCTTCACCGCCCAGCTGCTATTAATATACAGAGACCTCAACCCCAGTTCACGTCTCATGTTCTATGTCAAACACTGAGCTCAAACACGAAGGGGCCACAGATTACAGTCTGTCTTCATGTCATCAGAGTCGGCTCTGGTGCATTTGTTGCTAAACTGCGAGGCTTCCTAGGTCTTTCTTTGGGCTCTTTCTTTGGGATCTTTCTTTGGGGTCTTCTGTTCTTGGTGCTTTGTGGGAACTTTGCTAATGAGTAGCAACCTGCCTTCTGTAGGGCTTCACAAATATGTGCTTGCAGGGGTCATCTCCTCCTAGCTGTCAGATGGCTCCAGATGGGTTCAACCCAACTACAAGATAGCAACACGGTCGCGCAGCAGAGAGCAGCTCAACAACAGGACACAACTGGGAAGGTCTGATTCTTCTTGAGCATATTTAGCATGAGGCAACAATAGTCTAAATGTTATGTTGTTATTATGTTGAATTCACAGTGAAAAATGTCTGGGTCAGCTGGTGAGAAGAACTGGAGGCAAGCACAGGTCATCACTGGTCCCAGCAGACCGACCACAACAATCAGACTGCGAGACATATACGATCCAAAGCCTCCAACTCCAAAGGCCCCGGTCCGGATCCGTCCACCATCTCTGAGATCTGCCTCTCTGAGCGAACGAGATCAGCAGCAAACCCCTTCAGACGATCCCTCCGTCCGGAGGAAAAGGGCCCAGTCACTGTCTTCTGCTTCAGGAAAGAGGAGAGAACCCAGGAGGGTTCAGGTTCGCTTTGTGGATGCACTGGGTCTTGATCTGGAGGAGGTGAAAGTCTTCAGACGTCAGGAGGACCCCCTGATACCCCCACATGTGATGTTCAGGCTGCTAATGAGCTCTGAACTGACTTTTGGAAAGTCACCTGAGCTGAACATGCCTTACTTCAGACCCTGTTTCCCTGAACACCTGGGGGGCCTGCCAAACTTCCAGAACCGTCTCTGCTCTCAGAAAGTCTCTCTAGAGCGTGTGATGTGCTCTGACCAAGGCATAACAGGAACTGTACATGTACTTAATTTAGCTTATCAGAAAGAGGTCAAAGTGCACTACTCTTTCACCAACTGGAGAACGCAAACACACACAACAGCTTCGTGGGTATCAGGTGGGTACCCTGGCGACTGCGGAGCTCCAGGCACGGATGTTTTCAGGTTTCGTCTCCCCGTCCCGCCCTTCATCTTGCAGCCAGGAGCCATCTTGGAGTTTGCCATCTGCTACCGTGTGAATGGATGGGACTTCTGGGATAGCAACGATGGCAACAATTACAAACTGGCATGCCACAGTTACAAGGTGACCGTGCCAAGGGAGTGTGAGGACAGCATGCTGCATTTCACCTGAGTGGCCACATGAGGGAGCTAGCTCCTGTTAATGCATGTGGGAGGACATGAATAGCTTCTGTATGAACTCTCTTACCTTGGTTTTCAAAATGTTGGAATGTTACTCGGTTCATCAGGACGTTTATCAGTTTGGACTTTTCCTGTATTATTTTCCCAGACTACAACACAACTAGACAGCAAATGTTATGTTATCAGCATGTAGCACATCTAATACTGTATTCATATACTGAATATTTTGCATTCAGTATATGATTAATAATATTAAATTTATAATTCTTAACTACAAGCCATAAGTTACTTATTCATTTTAAAATGCTTATCACCCAGCAGATTAATAAAAATATATAGGATCTTTTTATTTACTCGTTGAAAACTTTGTTCTGCTCTGAGGAAATAAAGACCTGGAGGAGAAAATAAGTATTTGTGAAAGAGAATCTTTAAAAAAGTATTTAAAAAAATGACAATGATCTTCAAATAATTTCCTTGCATGTTTTGTTGTTGTTGCACAAAATTAGAATTTGGTCATCTACCAACCAGTAAGAATTCTGTCTGTCACATTTGTTCTTAAAATTGAGCAAATTTGATTGAAGAAAATAAATTGGCTTAATGGAAAAAAATGTTTTGATGTCAGGATGAGGTGTTTTTTTGTTTGTTTGTTTTTTTTGTTTTTTTGTTTTTCTTTCCTGCCGTATCAAAATTGAGGCATTTCACAAAATTGCGATGAAGACATTTTATTCACATCACACCAGTCACATGATCAACAACCGCATGCCGCTACTGCTGGTAAAGACAATGAAGTCAACAAGAAGTGGTGTGTAGGATGATGGCCTTGCATGTTTTTCAGTTATTCATGGCCTGACCAAACATATTCAGTGTGATTTTAGTTGTGTTTCTTACAGACCTGTAGCTGCTTTCTTGTCTTTCACTTCATTATTTGCAGCTGTTTGAACCTGTTGCCTTTATAAAAGACATCTGTGCACACTCAGTAAGACTGGGACAGGACCAACAAGCTGTCTGAGGACACCAGGGACAAAGTATAGACCTGCACAAGGTCGGGATGGGCGATGATTGGTAAACAGTTTGGTGAGACAAACAGAAAATCAAAGGCCATCCAGACGCCTGTCAGTCTCCCTTAGACTGGATCTCCTGGAGTCTCACTCATCATGAGGAAGAGAGATCATCCCAGAACTACACAGTAGGACCTGCTGAAAGAACCCTTGGGACTACTGTCTCAAGGGTTTCCATAGTAACACTGTACCATCATGGATTCAAATCTTGCAGTGAGTAGAATGTCCCAATGTTGTTTTATTAAAACAAAAACTTTTTTCTTTGTGGAAATAATGCTTTTCATTCCACTTCTCAATTATACACTACTGTATGTTGATCGGTCACATAAAATCCCATTAATCACATTTTGCCTGTTTGAAGGTCTGTAATGAAAAACATCTGCAGTCTCTTGTAGAAAGGAAGCAGCAGCCGGAGCAGAGAGGCTCATTTCTGCTGAAGCAAACTGAGCGTTGACCCCATTCCTGTGGGGCTTGTTTGGCTTTATAAGGAGGATTATGGGGAGAAAATGTTTGCTTGACCTTGGATCACAGACTCCCACCAGCCTTTCACTGCAGCGTTTCCAGAAATGTCACAGCCCAGATTCCTGAGTGCTTCCTGCCAGGCCTTGGCTCTAACCTCATTAGAAAACACTCTTTCATCTGGACTAGTCACTGCAGCTGTGCAACACGCTTCAAACCAGCAGTCATCTAAAGTTTGGCAGATTTTTCAAAGGGTGCAGTAGACGTCAGAGTGTTTTGCACAATTTTAAAAGAGACAAAGATTTTCATTTTAAACATTGGGGGGGGGGGGGGGGGGGGGGGGGTGATGCTTTTTGGAGCCCATTAAACATGATTAATTTTATTACATAGTTGTACTTATTCTGATGTCGTTCCAACACTAGATGGCAGCACTGCTTTACTCAGCCATAATCTTCATGTTGCTAAGCATATTGGAACGAAGACCTTTGTCAGGGGGTTAAGTTGCTGTCAATAACCTTCATTCAAGACAAGCAAAATGGCAACAACTAGAGAGTAGTAGGAGAAAGTAGCAGAGTGAGGAAAAGTGGTCAGTATAATACAACAACCTAGGCTTATGGCAGAGTACTATTTCTGAAGAAAGATTTTATTTGATCAATATCCGGTGGACAAGAGCAATGCAGTTTTATTTCATTGTAGTTTTTTTGATAACCTGAGTAAAGACAAGATGCAGTTTTCAAATAATGTAAATTCTTAAGGATTAAAGTTAAACACCTTTTAGTCCCCAATGAAGTGTGCATTACAATCAGAGCTTTTACTGAAGCTCAACAACCTGCCAAAATCCACAAGATGTCTCTTTGGAGCAATGGTTAGAAAATCTGATAGAACAAGCTAAATTATTCTAAGTACTGAAGATGAGATGACTGTAGCAGCTAAATTGCTATTAGGCTGCTGGTTGCTGTTGTTCCTGGTAGGCTTTGGTTTTACATGCTCTTAATCACGATTCATTATGGTGATCTTCATTTGAACTTGTAGCCATAAAGTCATTTATTTCCTTCACAATGTCAACACCTGAACAGAATCACACTTTACTTTAAGTAGTCCCACCCCCCTCCAACATACTCAGTACACAAAATAAAATGCGCCCCCTAATGGAGAGAAATACAAGAAAACAAGATATATGGCTCCTACTTGGCACTATAATTTAACAAACATCTGTTTAAATGTTTGAATTTAGGAGTCACATGACCATGCTGAAGTAGAAGACGGTCCAAACATACTTAGATATGTAACAAAGCACCATGTCAGGAGAGTCAGAGTGATGCTCTTAGATCTGAAAACTTCCAGTTATTACAGGTTACGTAATGTGGCGTGTGTATTTTTGGGATAATGGGCACTGTAGTTTCTGTAGGTTCCAACCATCTGTTTTATGGATTACCCAGGCTAAAAGCAACAGGTACCGAAGAGGCACTCACTCTGAGTTGCAGTGACGCAGGAGGCCAGAGATTTATTATTTACAATGCGCCGCTTATTTTTAGGCATAAAGGAGTTCATCACTCTCACTTGGCTCGAAACTGCACAACATATGTTCAGCGTGTGTGTCAGCTACGGCCCAGACCCATCGGAGGAACACCCGGAAGTAAGGGATTTCCCCCTCAGACGTGATGATTAACCCCCCGCCCCCCCCCCCCCCCCCCCCACCGTTCCTCCCACATACTTCCACGCTCTTCCCATCAGCCATCGTGGTTCTCAGCCATTAGCTGCTGGTTTCATTACTCTAAACGGTGAGGGGGTCCTGGAGTCCTCCAGATCAAACCGGACCTGCCACCTGTTCTCACACTGGTACCAACACCGTGGCAATGAGGTCAGGACTGAGTCACCAGGATCAAAACATCCTCACCCCATTAGGTTTTTCACATTTTGTTACATTAAAGTACAACAAAAAAAAATTCTAATTATACTATTAAGATTTTATTTGACTGAACACCAAGTAGTGCATAACTTTGAAGTGGAAGGAAAATTATACTCTGTTTTAATTATTTTTCCCCCACTAATAACCCGAAAGGGGTAATGGCCTTCAGCATGCTTTACTCTGCTTCCCCTAAATAAAATACAACAAATAAATGGCATCATAAATGTATGGGTTTTGCCGTTTGCAAAGTCACACAGTCACAAATGGGAATAGCAGTAATTTGGGTTATGTATCCCGTCATAAGAGAAAAAATGGTGAGTCATTTTTCAAAGACATATTTTCACATTATTTATTCATTTATAAATGTCAGAGTTTAAAACTAAATACTTTCATAGCAATCTAAATATTTAGCTCTGAGTTATATAGTTAGTTTGTAAATTAAATATTTAACTTGCTATTTAAAACTGTAATTTGAACATGACATTTATAAATGCATGAATAACATTGTAAAAATTTGATTATTTAGTGTGTAGCTAAGTATTTAGACCTAAACTACGTATTTATCTCTGAGCTAAATATTTAATTTTAAGATAATATTTAGTTTGTAAATTTAGTTTACTTGCTCAGAACACATATTGAAGTTGGAGTTGAATATTTACATTCCCAACTAAATATTTAGTTTGAAATATTCTATACAATGCACACCACAGAAATTTTCTGTCCACTTCACAACTGACTGACCTACAAAGTAATTATTAGAACGTGGCTGTAACATAACAAGAGGTGAGGTGACCAGACCGGGTTTGGTTTGTTTATTTTGTTATATTTCAGTCTCAGCTCAACCAACAGGCTTTTCGGTGACCTCATGCACCACCATCACCGTCTGAGTGTGAAAAATCAGAGAAGGGAGATCACAAATCTCATTAATCCTCAGGCAGGGTGATGCAGCAGCACATATTAGACTGGATGATTGAACAGGCCCAGTCAGGTGAACTCGTTCCTGTGAGGGAATTCAGCCAGGCTAACCCGCTTACCAGGATAATAGTTTGATCAGAAACGGGTCACTGCCTGCATTTTGTCCAACAAATGGTGTTAGTCTGGAGCAACAAGATGAACTTTGCTGCAGTTTCATTATTTGCTTCATAAAGCAGTTTAACAGTGACTGAGGTTAATCACAAGGCTTTACAGCCCAATCATCAGACAAATGAAGTTAACCTGCCCCTTATACTGGCCTCTATGAGAAGAGATACACTTCCAGATACACTGTCATTTTAGATCATTTCTAAAGTCTGAATAGAAAAGTTCCATTTATAGTGAAGGAAGGAAGGGAAGAAGGTAAGTAAGTATGTAGGTAGGTAGGTTAGGTGGTTGGTTGGATGGATGGATGGATGGATGGATGGATGGATGGATGGATGGATGGATGGATGGATGGATGGATGGATGGAACCAGACTACTGTAGTAAAACTCATTCCTGCTTTGCTGTTCAAAGCCTCACCGTCTGCATGCAGCACACAAGACAGACTCAGTTTGTTACCAATAGAAAACTTGTATTGTGCAGACAATAAATAATGCTTACAAAGGGATTTCTGTCTTGTACATCGACAAGGGCTCAATAAGAACATTTTACAGTTTTGATATGAAACTGATCAGTTGACTCGTTGAGACTCACACACGGCTCAGGGTTGTGACTAACGTTACTGGAGTGGGACTGGTTGACTTCATCACATGCACCCCCTCCACTCCCTGCCACCAGTGGCCTCAAAAACAAAGTCTTTGAAAATAGTCTGTTTACAAAAAGAAGTCCCTGCTGGTCTGCTGGAGCTGCAGGGCGGATCTTTGTCCTTCCTGCTGCTGTGACCGGGCGGTGAAGGAGTGCTTCCCCTGAGCGCAGGTGGAGCATGCTGCATGCCGCCTCTCCTACCAGCAGACTCCCTGTTAGAGACATAGCCTCCAAGGTTTGCTGAACCCAAATATCAGGACAGCCAGTGATGCAAGGTCTTCTCTGACAGAACCAGATTTAAGCAACTCTTCACAGAAGAAACCTTGCTACGGCCGGTGGAACCTGAACATAAAGGAGATGAAACAGAGGAAATGTGTGAGTGAGGTGTTAAAAACTAAAAGTCAGTAAATCTATTATTAGCTCCATGAACAATGCTGCTCAACCCCTGCTAATTCAGCTACAGATGACATAAGCAAAACGTAAGCTGAACAAGCGAGGACATTCATTACTGTGGCGAGTCGGGCCAAAGCAGCACAACTTCTCATCTCCTGGGGAATGAGTGAGGATAAATTTAGACCCGGGTCCGCTTGCTGCACTATTATTGATGTCAGACAATTGTACGATATTACAGTGATCCTGTTACACACCCAACCACTGACACCGATTAATTGAATAATCAATGAATCAAATAAAATAAATGAGCACATTCTGCAGATTTTTATGGAATATTAGAAATGCATTAAAAGACGAAAATAAACAAATTATTCAGTTCCTTTTTCAAATAAGAAAAATGTATATGTACATTTTTACCTACAATGCTGACTGCATTGCTTAAATGCTGAATAATTTGCAGCAAATAATGTATTTGCAGCTAGTAGATACTGAACATCAAAATGGGAAAAGTTCACTCATTTCTGCTTGACTGAACATCAACACAGTCTAAAGATAATCTCCTGATTAGTTTGGAATTAAAAGATTAATAACTGGATTGCAAAAGGGGATTAATTGAAGTTTTTTTCTAAACAATTTGAACCGGGTGAAGCTAAAGCTGCCACCTCAGGAGTTTTGGGCAGGACAGATTTACAGACAACGATTTTTTTGAACTCAAAAACAAAAATGTATATATTTCTGGCACAGTTTTGTCCTAACTACTGCTCTGTGTTGATCTTTCAGCAAATAGCCTATTTTGACTCAGTATACTTTAGTTGCTGATTCATTTATTACTAAATGAGCTGATTATTTCAACAATCGATTTGTTTGTGATTAATCTGATTAATCGCTTCAGTCCAGTCGTCTTGTGCTCACCTCGTCAGATGCTTGCTAGAGGAATGAACTTCCATCTCGTTGCTCTTGAACTCGTTCAACTCCTTCCTGATCGCCGCCTGGAGAACAAAAGCAACATGAAGTTAAGGTGGTGAGGCTTAAGTAGAGATGAAGAATCTGTCTTAAGGCAGTTTGGGGGTAAACATAAGAGAATGTTTTTACCCAATTAGAAAATGTTGTTTTCTGACATATTTTTTAAAAAAATCTACATATATTTTATATTTTAATTTTTTTTATTTCATAGCACATTTTACATTAGACCTCTGTAGAATTTGATGGGATTAACCTTTTTATTTGAAATGGTGTTGGTGTAATTGGCCATAACTGACATTTCTCTTACATTTCAGAACCTTCTTTAGTAAAAGACATATGATCCTTTGTGTCTGGGTAAAACAGAAGCAAGGGGTTTAATGGCTACCTTGTCAGCAGCTGACAGTCTGGTCCATGGCTTGTCTGCGCGTCTGTCGTAGTCCTGAGCTTTGGCCACTTCCACATAGTCGCTGAAACGGATCAGGATCTTCCTGTCCCGCAGCTCATCCACGGTTGGCCTCTGGTTGAGCTGCAGGAGAAAGGTAATTGGTCAGCAAAGGTCAAAGAAAACTAAAAACATTCATGGTTTGTATGTTTGCTTTAATCTGTCTTACCTTTCTGTTGAGCCGCTGCTTTATTTCCCTCCTCTCTTCCTGCTCGATCTGGTCATTTCTTTCTGTTGAAACAAAAACAACAAAAGATTAATGTCAACAAACTAAAGTGAATGACTGAGGAGCATTCAGAGGAAATATGTACACTTCCTAAAACACCCCATGACTGTAACAAATGTAGCTCTTCATTCTCTCAGCAGAGACATGTTTGGAAGGTAAAGAGTGAAACCAGAGCAAGTCCACCACATTCAATGCTAACGTCCTTTTATTCATTATATTAGCAGATATTGTTGCTCTTATGCATCGTTTTCATAGTTGTTATCAGAGCGGCAGCGTGTTGCTGCTGTGGAGGATGAGGACAGCTGCTGAGGGTTTACAGGTGGTCCAACAAACCCAGGAGACCCAAATCAGCACAAAATGTGGGTCTCTCACATGGTCATTTCATAATGTTTCTGTAGTGACGACAGCAGCAACGCAATGCCATGCATTCCTACATATCAGCTACCAAAAGCTCATATGTTTCTGCTTCACAAGTTAGTCTGCAGAATCTGGATCAAATAATATGACATGGCCAGAATTATTATAGAATAGTATAAGCCCATACCAATTGGTGGAAATACTATATGCAAGTAAACTAAGAAGCACCAAAGTTAGGAAATGCCTTAATCTGGTTTAAAGGTAAATGTGGCAGCTGAGTTCCAGATGTTGCGTTTGCAGTTTGTAAAATATTTGCTTCGTTCCTTTTTTTATTATTATTTTTATTTCTCTTTGGTAGATATGTTGATTTTCACTTCCAAATAAAAGTATTTCGAATGTTTAGATTATAAAAAATGGGGCTTAGAACATAAGAAAATATTTGATGGGGTATGTGTATATCGGCAAAATAATGGAATACTCTTTGTTTGTATTTGTTATTATACTTATTCTCAAAGGGGAATTTATTGAAAATTACAAGATTAAAAAAATGTTCTCCAAGTAATTTGTTACATTTTATATGGTCTATGGAAAATGAAATAACTAAATTTTAAAACACTAAATAAATTATAAAGCACACTATTAGGAAGTGGAAAATCATTATCATAGCATAAAGTTTAGTAACTTTTAAATTATTAATAATAAAAAATATCTACTAATAAAAGATTTCAGCGGTCTAAACGTTTCTTAACTTTGTAAGAACTAAGTCACTCATGAGTGTGACGGTATTAAAGTTGCGTCCAAGTCCCGGCTACTTACGCTTTAAGATGTTCCGGCTCTCCAGTTCCTCCACAGCCGGTCTCTGGCTCAGTCGCCTGCGGAAGAACACCAGAATTACGTTCTGGACCATCCTCACACCCTGCAAGTTGTTCAGCCTCTCCGCCAGCTATCAGCACTGCTGCCGCGCAATGAGCGCGAGCGACCGCCGGGAGCCGCGCGACCACTTAGCGAACAGCGGGTCCCCACCGCGGCTTCTTTCTCTACTCCAGCATTTTAAACTCCACATCGGGAAGAAAAAGTCCGGCTGCGCGTTAGACAGCACTTTTCCTTGCCGAGAAAGTAAGAGCGACCCTTTCCCAAGAAAGCAGAACAGGTTGAGTGTTCCAAGCAGCACAGCAGCGGAAGAGTGGCGGTGCCGAGTAGACCGACTGACTGACTAGGATGCTGCGCTGCTTCGCTGCCTGGTTTTCGCCACATGCTCGGTGCGAATGTGAAGGGTGGGAGGGAGGAGGAGATTCTCCTCCCACACACACACAGAAGTAGACATTGTGTTTGTGATAAAATTGACAGCGTCCTGTTACACAAAATATTAGACAAGAAACGCAGCAAAACAAGACAGGAAAAACCAAACTTCACAGATAAATATATATATATATATATATATATATATATATATATATATATATATATATATATATATATATATATATATATATATAGTCAAACCGCAATGTATTCTGCTCCTGCTTATGTAGTCATGTTTATGCATTTGGCCAGTCCAAAATAACAAAAAAAAAAACTAGAATTTCTGCAGTTTATATCTAAGCAGAGTAGAAGGAAGACCACTAGTCACATTCAGTGTAGAAATAAAATGCAGGCATGGATGGAAGAGCAGAAAAATATGTTTTGAATGGGGGTAGGGAAGTAGGTGCTAGGGTATGAGTTGCTCCCTAAAATGTCTTTAACGGTTTCCAGAAGAAAGACAGGGTAACCCAGTTCTGGTGCTGCTAAGTCATTCCAGTACTGTGGAACCAAACAGAAGAATCTGAATTCCCTTGAGTGTGGTAGCCAACATGAAAAAATCCAGTCTACGTTTAGCAAGTCCATCTATTGCTTTTCTTGTTTTTGTCTATTTTAAAATAGTCTAAATACAATACAATAAATGACAAAGAAACAGTGAAAAAGTTTTGTTGTTTACTGCTGATAAGAAACTCTGAAGCAGATACTGATCTCATAAAGTCGTTAGCAGCTAATAGTTAGCTGTTCATCTGTTAACATCTTTTTTTAATAAGTAACAGAGACATTGATACAAAGTATTTGTAATTGTTGTGATAGCTTCTTCAGTACTAATGTAACCAATTAGTGTTGGCCAGCTTGACAAAAGAACTTTAACAGGTTACTATGTCAATACAAAAGAAAAACTCACGAACATCTTTCTTTACAACTTCAAAATAAGAGTCTCAAACATGGGCATTCTGAAAGCTGTTCCTGATATATAGATTATTGTTCTTCCACAAATACATGTTCCATACAGTACATACTGTATGTGCTGTTTAACACTGCAGTAGTTGCCCATCTTGATGTCAGAACTCTGGCAAAATCAATCTTCAAAATGGTTTCAGCTAGCTTAACCTCTTCACCAGATGAAGTCCTTGTACAGTTTGTACCAGACACCCTGGTTACACCCTGGGTATTTGGTAGATTTCTAAAGCAAAATTCAAAAATGTTATCATTTCTTTACCACTTCGAAGATTCTATCAAATGTTACCCAATGTCTGAAAGGGGCATCCGATTGAGTGGATGTAAAACAGCTGCTCTCCCAAGTTTGGATGTACTAATAAGCTGCTGGACAGCATATGGGAGCTTGGGCAAACTTCTGTGAGATAAAAGGAGTTAAATAAAGACAAGTCACGACTCAGTTGACAAAAAGGGGAAAAAAAGCTCATATTAGGATCCACCTTCCTAATTCAGCAGAAGGGAGTTACATCATAGTGTAATAAACTGAGCTGAGATGGAGCAGTGATTTCCACCACCAACGGAGACAGAGAGGAGCTGAAGGTGCAGGCTGAAAAATGTGATGGTATATTACCTGGGAACACAATGCGACACTCAGAAAGATATTTTTCCATCTTTTACTCTACACTGAGGCTGATTTTTTTTATATCTATCTGTATTCACAACTTGGCAAAATGACCCTTTATAGAACTTCCCGCCCTCTAAAACCACCAATTTGGTTTTATTAAAAAGAAATATGGAGAAGTTGGTGTGTTTAAGTGGGTATATTCCTACACTTAATGCATGTGTTGTGTGTTTAGTGGCTACAACACATCACACTTGCAGTTTTTTTTTTTCATAATGTTCAGCAATACCACCAGATTGCTGGTGTTTTCAGCTTTTATTGCCACATTATGGGACTGAATGCTGATGAGTGTGAAGCCAGGAGAACAGAACCCACTCAACAGACACTAATTAGATCTGGCCATGAATATCTACATCTAGTGTTCTCATTGTGGTCTGCACAATGTTCCAGCATTTCTCTTTTTTTTTTGGAAATAAAAATGTGACATTTCAAAGGTTCACCTTAATTCATGTTCAATTACTGAAACGTGAGTTCAAACTATGGAAAAGAAAACAGAGTAAGGTCTGCAACATTTGGTCGAAAGCAATGAAACAGTGGAAGGCATCTAGAGTGCACGTCTAAAATAATCTCCCTGCCTTGTGATGGCTTCAGCTGTGACTGGGATTACTTGTGGCTTAAAAAACAAGACCACAGACACGGCAGTACTCAAAGCGAGTCAGTGTGCTAAATGAAGCAGAGCTACAGCCTGAAAACATTTCAGGTCAATAAGATTTGCCTCAGTTGACGGAGAGAATCAAAATCAGTTGAGGCCAGAAAAGCTGGATCAGAAGTATGTTACATTAGGAAATATTACTGCAGTGCTTTAAAAGCATCTAACAAAAACATCCCAAAGGCAACTGCGAATCAGTAAGATTTCAAGTTGGCCAACAAACAGGGTCCTGCATTGATCTGTGCCTCACGAGTCCTCACCCACACTCTGCTGGGCTGGAGGTAAAAGTTTCTCGCCGGTTGGAGAACTCACCAGCATGTCAAAGCAATGAGCTGTTTGCAAGAGTAGGGCTGATGGGAATGTCAGCTCATCAAAACTGGAGGAGAATGGGATGAGTCGAACACCACTGGCCTGTTAGTGCTCACCCAGACGTGTCCTAATCTCTCACTCCCATCTCTACAGTGACAGAGTCTGAGGACGACAGTATCGCAGCCGGATGTGGAATCAGAGTGAGTCCAGGATGGGGGATGGGACAGTAGTTAGAGGGAGTTGTGCCAAGCAGTCACTGGAACTAAACTTCTCAAATAGTCAACCAGATGCTGCTTATTTAGGAAATTCGGCTCAGTTGTACTCCATTATAACTGGGCCACATTGATGTGAGACCATAGGTCAGGGAATGTGGTGTGCCTTTCTTCCTTACTCTACTCATAAATGTCAAGATACAAAAACAGTCTTGATTCTTGCATCTACATTGTATAACTTTTTCAAAGGCTTATCGACATGAAACTCTGGATCAATGTCTTATCTAACCAGTTTATGTCCAAGGTTTTGGCCTTTGCAGTAGGTCTGCAGGTCAATTGAGAGATTATGTCTGGATGTTAACCCTCCCACAGGGAGCACAGTGTGGAGCTGGTGACCTCAAACTGCAGGGTCTGGCCTCTGACACCACAGGAGGCTGATGCAACATTAGCCAGCTGTGAGGTTGCTGTTTCTGAGGTATAACTTCTCACACAGAAAATACTTCAGGTGGTTTTGATTAGGTATCCAAATCCAATATGTCTCTTAAAGAGACAGCTTAGAACACATTCTGGCAGCACATGTTTTACATGTGAAGATTTCTGGTGTCATAACTCCTAGCCTTGCATTACTGTAGGTCATGATGTATATATTTAGATATATGTAAACCCAGATAAAACGTCAATTTTTTTTTGTTTTGTTTTTATTTAATAATGAGGGTCTATCTCAAAATATTGTACGAGTTCATGGGGTACTCCTTTTCGAGCATATTAAGATTACTGTGGTACAAAAAAATATTTGTCTTCTGCATTCCATCATGTGTTATTTTATACTGCTATCATATTCAAAATAAAAAAATACATAAAAACAGACAAAAGCCATACAGTAGTCTCTGAATGACAACCTATAATCAGCCTTACTTAATAATGATTACATCTTGATAACTTTTCAGCTCAATCTGGCATTGATTACGTAAGGGACATTTTATAAATCTCATCCAATTATTTACATTTAATTTGTAAAAAGGTGCTTTTAAAGCAAAATAACTGGTGCATAGTCAGCAAAAACAGCAAAAGACAGCATTACATTTATGCTGTGTCAAAGTGTGTATGACACAGGTATCAGGTATCTGTAAAGGTTCTATTAGGTTCCTAACAAACTTTCAGAAAACTGCAAAACAACTGAAACACTGAGTTCCTTTAAATCACCTATTTAGAGCTGCTTTTGAACCACAATAAATGGAACATTTAACCAAAAATGTTTTAGGACGAAAATACTTCCAACATACAGTATCTGTTCATTTATAGCACTCAAGTCATGGCTTACATCCCTGACTGCTGCTGGTTAACCCTTATTTGGGAATGGTTGGGAAGCAGAGGGAAACAAACAATGCTCTGAGTGGGCGCCAAGGCTGAGAGACTTCTGACATTTCAATTAGAGGGTTCTTACAGTGTGATCCCTCAAATAAAAGACATTGTACAATTCTAATTGCTACTTATGGAACAGGGATGGTGGCAACATATAATTTGAGGATTTTACTTCATGCCATGTATGTACAGGCTGCCTCATCCGGCGCTCGCCTCCCTCCAACCGCTCCACAGTACAGTATCTGCCAACTCCAAGTCTGAAATTGGAATGACGCCCAGTTGTGATGTTGCTCACCATAACAGGACAATTGGAAGTGGAAAACGGTCTCTGGTGACACCACAGTCGTCATGATTACGAAACATGTATGATGTGTTGTATATTTGGCATATGTAGAAGGTTATGGAACTTGCAGGCAACTTGTAAGTTTTTAGCAACTGTCACTATTCCCAACATGGACAGTAGACTGAAGTGTTAAAAGGATTTGACTTTCAAAACTATTCATTCCCTTTCTTCTTTTGTCGCACCACAACCCCAAGTTTTTCAGCCCCCCTTTGTGCAACCTCTCTCTGCAATCAAGACTACCAAACTTGTTGCACACATCCTAACAATTTTGCCCATCCATCTTTGGACGAGCTCAAGATCAGTGAAATTAGATAGAAATAATCATGGGACGTCAATTTCAAGACCTTGCCTCAGTTACTAAGGGGGATTTAGCTCTGAACTTGGACTGTGATATTCTAACACCTGCATATGCTTTGACCTGAACTACTCCACTGCAGCTCTGGATTTAAGCATCATATTGGCCCTGGGCATCAGTGTGTCGAGTGTGGATCATGTGCGTGCATCAGCGTGAAGACTCTACCATACTTCATCTGAAGCTGAATAGTCGATGTGCGGTGTTTATTGTAATTATATTGACTATATTTTGTGGGACTACAGATGAAAACCAGCCCTAATGGCTTCCTCTGACATAAAATGTAATGTGGATAACAAAAACAACAACAACCATCCAACTGGTTACACTTAATGTTTTTTAGGGGTATCCGAGTAAAGCGGACTAAAAATAAATGCATCCCGCACTTTTCTGATTATTCATAAAAATTAATAACTTTGCACTCTATGATCAATCCCACTCACCAGCATGCGACTTCTGTAAGCGCAAGGTTATGTTTTCTAGTAACTTTGAACAAAGGACTGCTGATAACAGTATCTGTGGTCCTGATCAGAAAATGCACTGCAGTTGGAAAAATTATTAAACTTCCACAAGCCAAAAAGACAAAAAGGAAAACAGCATCTCTATTACAAAGTAGTTGTTTTTTTTTTCGTCTTGCACAGCACCCGATTGTTCCTTCAGTAACACTTCGTATGTTTCATAGTAAATGTTTTGAGCCTGGACGTTGGGGTGTACATTTGCCTTACAGTTATGAAAGCAGAGCACTCAGGCATTTGGGATTTTGTGCAAACTTTTTAAACCGCCTTACTTTTACCCAGAGAATAGGGTACATAAGAGGGAGGGTGAGCTCTGCAGAGCAGGAATTAATATTTCATCTGGGGTGAAACAGATTACGAAACTCAGAAGTACAGCAGCTTGTCACCATGTGACAGACTTAGGTGCCTAGAAACTGCCACAGTGGTAAATTCACTTGATCTAAATGATAGCGTAAATGATCAAAACATGTTTAAATTGCTTGAGTTTACATACTTGATCTTTGCGCATCACTGTCTGAGCACAATATGCTTTAACACTGAGGGGAGAGCAAAACCCCAGCTCTGGTTCAGCTTCTGGTACTGGGATTCCTCAATACTCATACAGTCATCCATCCTTTAGTCAGCTGTTGTGTGGGCAGAGGGTATCAGAGTTATTTATAGCAGCCCTGGACAGCTGCTTCACACAGCCAACTTCTGTTGTCAGCAGAAATAAGGCCCTGGGCCACAAATATCCAATTACCAGGTACCTGACATAGTCATTGTCACTGCTACTTAAATGTCTTTCTTTTACTTCATATATAATCACTATTGTCTCAGTAGGACATACAGTTCTGACTAGAGGCTCGCATGCATGCACGAGCAAGAGTCTCAAATTCATTTGTGTTTTTCACAAATTAATTTGAGTCGTATATTGCTCATTCACAATAAGATCATTAGATCTGCACAATATAATGATATGACATTACTGGTAAATATTGCAATAACATTATAAGGTCTCATAGATCTACATTTTCTTCTTTTCTTCAGCAAATGGCCTTTTTTAGTCTGCATAGACCAGCTAAAGATTAATCGATTGCTAAATTAGTTGACAATTATTTCATTAGTTGATTGATCACAAATCATCGTTTCAGCCCTACTGAGAACATGCAGAAACAACATACAGTTAAGGTCACATCATGACCATAGGTTCCCTATCATGGCTGTGAAGGCTGCATGAGTCTCTGGCGCTACCCTACAGAGAAATTAAGAAGTGTTCTGGGGGCTCGCCGTGGTGGCGTAAGGGACAGCGAGACCCATGTTTGGAGGCCTTGAGTCCTCAATGCCGATGTCGCGGGTTCAACTCCCGGAGTTGATGATATTTGCCGCATGTCTTCTCCCTTTCCTGTCAGCCTACTGTCATATAAGGGGCACTAGGGCCTACAAAAAAACCCCTGGAGGGGAGAAAAGAAAATATATAAATAAAAGAAGTGTTTTGGGAAAAGAGGTGAAATGTCTTCAAGAAACAAGACGCTCTCTAAAGGATTTAGGAATAGTGGTACGTTTCAATTCCTAGTGTGTAATGATTTTACTACATAAAAAAGTTAGCACTTGTAAAAGTAAGAACTGGGTGTACAAGTTGGAATGATCCCTGAACATCCTGACCAAAGGCATTTCATCTGCCAGACTTTGGCAAAGTGGTTTCAATCATCCACCCTTAGGCCAGTCATAGCAACAAATGCTGCTGGATGATAATCTGACCAAGTAAAAAAAAATGGTAATGATGTAAGGATGCAAGTACACCCTCTCTAAGATCAATAAACTTCAAATTATAATGAACATTTAACACTAGAACTGGAAGACATTTTAAATATTGTCACTTTCCTAAAATAATGGCATACATAATTTTTTTAAGTTATTTTTTTTCGCTTAAAGTTTTTTTCTTTTCTTTTTTAAAATTTCTTTTGGCAAAAATTATTTCAGCCATTATTTTAGGAAGATAACAATATCCAAAATAAATAAACACCCAAACCATATAGAAGGCAGCAAAGTGAAAAGAAGAAACCCTTCTAAACAGAACAATCAGGGATTTTTTTAAAATTTTTTTTAAATCGCTCATTAGATGGACAATCTCTAGCATCTTACCCAGGGGTCTCAAACTCCAGTCCTCGAGGGCCACTGTCCTGAAACTTTTAGATGTGCCTCTGCTGCACCACACCTGAATAGAATATTTAGGTCATTAAGGCTCTGGAGAACTGATCTACACAAGGAGGAGGTCATTAAGCCATTTCATTCCCATGTTTTGTACCTGTGGCACATCTAAAAACTGCAGGACTGGGGCCCTCAAGGACTGGAGTTTGAGACCCCTGATCTTACCACTTCCCAGAGAATCAGTTGGGTTGCAGAAAGTCTGTGCTGCCATGGCGATTTCACATTTATATAACAATGCCTTTAGGTGAGTTCTCAAACATGAGTTCTCGCACAAGAGCCCATAAAGTAGATGGAGGGGGTTATGGGTATTTAGCAATGCAGTAAAGCTGAAGCCAGCTCCACAGAGGAATCCTGCAGGCAGAAGGGGGCGAGCTCAGCTGTGACGTAGACAGGCCATTGATTATGGGTGCTGATGCACCATTTGCACGGCTAAATTTAGAAGGAGAGGGTTCCCTTCTGCTGTAGCGGGGCTCGCCCACTGCTCTGCATTCTGCTGCAGAGCATCACACTGAGGCAACACACTGAGGCCACAGCAATGTGTCAGCTGCTCAACTGAGCTCCACAACAGGAATATATGTCAGCTGGGCATCATCTTTAATATTAAAAACTAAATGCATGCATTCATTGGTGGATTCACTCAAATACATAACGTTTCCAAGCTATGATATGGCTGAGGGAATGCTGCAAACTCAACAGGATGCGGTCAGCTGGGCTTCCTGAGAAAGCTATTTACCAACTGCTGCTTGATTGTCCCATATTCTAATACAGAATATAAGGGTGAGAATTTATCACATTGTATATCATTTATTGTGAGAAATTTATCGTGATAAGAATTTAGATTTATAATTTTCACAATAAATTCCAATTCATGTTTTTTTTTATCCCAAAACGGTCAGTATTGTTGGAGTTATTATTTTCTCCACTGTCTGCTAATTAAGGGTATCAACAAAAAATAAAAAAGCACAAAATATGATTAAATGCAGTTACTGTGTGTGTTTTACTGATACAAATCACATTCCTCTATGTGGTTACTGATCTGAAAAAACAAATTGTTGTGTTTTTTTATTAACAGTGTTTGTTTGTGGGGATGATTGTTGTATTGTCTTTAAATAAGTAATATTGTCATCATAATAGTACCATATTATCACAAAACTAAGTTCACCTCTACAACAGACTCCTAAGCTGGACTTTATAATATGATCTGATTCCGACTAGGCTTTTGTACAAAACTGAAATAAATAGGAATGATCTGGATTGAATCTGAATCAGTAACAATAATTAATAGGAATGGATATGAATGAAACATATATGTGGCTGTATAAATAAATCAATCTGACTTAAGTGGAACTCGTACTTTCCATCGTCAACCACAGAGCCGCCTGGGGAAGCAATGTCAAGGTTTCCCCGAATTCAGAAAAGTAAAAATTACAACTTTTATAGAAACTCTTACTGCAAGCTAAATTCCTTCAATAATCAATATCAAAACAAATCTCAGTCTTCTGAATGCTTATCAAATTGAATCATGAAAGGCCTAAAGATTCCCAACCTACTCCATATGATCCCATATGATGCTCTGGACCACCCAGATAAACTGCTCAGTTTAAATCTGAAACATATTTGTATTGAACACCGAGGAATTTGAAAACAAAGATGTTCTTTCAAAAAATATAAGTTTTGCTTGAGTAAAATGAAATAAAGTTGAAGGAAAGTTTAGTCTTTATTAACAGATGAAATTACTAGAAGCCACTTGTTTCAGAAGGTTGCATCAATAGCTGTTTCCATTGTCCATATGATTGCGCAATCTGAAACGTCAAAAATAAAGTTGCTCTAAAGAAACGAGCTAATTTTGAAAAATCTCGTTTGTCACTAAAACATTTTTTGCACCAAGATGTGGTGGGGTTTTTCTTGGATGTACTGAAATTGTTTTTCACATCACATGAGTCACATGATCAATAACAGGATGTTTCCATGTAGAAGAAGACAACAGGAAGTAGTTAGAGGCATGGCATATTTTTCAATGACTTATTGAGTAACTTAATTGCGTTTCTTTTTTTTTTTCCCACTTTTTTTTAATTGATTTTCAGAACTTTACGTAAACATCAACAAAAGCAAATGAAAACAACCCATCCCAAATCAACAAGGAACACTGCAGTATTTACGTAAAAATATACATACAGCCTACATACACAAAATACAGACATCCACAGGCACGGTACAAAGTAGAGAGTCTTTAAACACATTGAATGTAAAAAAAAAAGAAAAAGAAGAAGTTAAAAAGGATGATCATTCCTCATATCCAGTTGATATCAAAGTCTAGTGGGTTCCACATCCTTCAGAATTTGTCTGAATTTTGATGAATTTTATCCCAGTTTCTCTCTCTAAAAGTAGAGATTTGCGATACCAACCTATCAACTGTAAGGGCCTGTGGTGTTTACCATCTCAGTAGTATACATTTATTTCTTGGCCAGAAATAAGATAATAATAAGCAAAGATTTAGTATCTGCATTAAGTAGAATGTCTGGAGCATGACTGAAAAGAAAGGAGGGGGTCGTAGTTGCAGCTTACCAACAATCTCTTGTATCATCAGATGAACCGATTAAATGTGCCCCTATGTATTTTGCATTTATGACAAAGATCTGAAGCATCAGGGAACATCCTCTGAAGGCAAACTATCTGTAATAAGTTTGGTATGTATGTATAGAAATCAAAGTGCATTTGGGGAAGACTGCTTTTCCCTAACCATAACCTTTAACACCACCATTGAAAATTGTGTTTTTTGACATTAGTGAAATATCAACAAAGTTTTACATACATTTGTAATGGAAACACAGCTAATAACGTCAAGCTACATGCTAAATGAGATGAAAGCCTTGAAACCCTGCTTTCTGTTTGGTGTGCTCACAGCGGATTGTTGTTTGGCTGTGATTTAGGTTGTTCTGTTCCTGGAGCTGCACAGACAGCAGTGCAGCTACTTGAACCTAAAACAGGACAATTAGTTCCATCCGCCTCCACAAACATGGCTCTGCTGTGTTCTGTCAGCGTGACACAATCAGTATGATTCATGCAGAGGCAACACAACCTCTGGGACAGAATGGATGTTTAGAGAGCAGCTACCAGGGGGGCTCGTCATGTCCTCTGGCAGACCGTAGAGGCCGGCGGGACGCCGCCGCCCCCCAAAAACAATGGCGAGCCTTAGTGTACTCAGCAGTGACTCAGTTCATGTTAATGCCTCAGTCCTGCAGTCCATCACTCTACGAGCTGAGAGGCCAGCACCTGGTGAGTTCCACAGCAACACTCAGCATGGGACACTGGTGAGCAACTTCTACTTTTCAAGCTACCCAAGAGAAAATGTTGCTTCTCCTGCACTGTCAATTCCAAAGTGCCATTCCAATAATATCCAGTAACTTTTCAAATAGGATTGTTTACAAGACAGTGGAGCAATTAAAAGAGTTCTAAGAACTTAATATCCTGAAGATATGCGGAGAAAACAGCCTGGGATCAGAACAGAGCGATCTTCAACTTCATTGGCCAATAAACAGCTGGCCAAAAATTAAAAATAGCATATTTTATTAGCTACCATACATGAGAACCTCCACACTCTTCAGTGGGACCCTGTTACAGAATGAAAAACACTTGGTAACATCGCCATCAGTCCCCATACTCACAATTCTAATTCTCGACTGAACAGTGAGAAGGTTTTCCAGCCCAACGTTACGTATACAGCAACCTGCTGGTACCGCTGTAACCGACAGGAAAACCCAACTGCAGTAGCCAAGACGGATTTAGACCACATATTGCAGAATTAAACACATTTTCATGAAAATATCACACTTTACACAGAAAAAGAGACTTTTGTTTCCACACAGCCTGGACCCACAGAGCTCTGTAACGCCTGACAACTTTTGGTTTATGAAGATTTGACTACTTCATAAACTTAACTCGTATAAATCTAATTCAAATACTTGTTAACAACTGAAGTAATTTATTTAAGTTGGATCAATTATTCTCTTTTTCCAGTGTTAGCTTAATTTGAACATCTGTGAAAAGGGAATAAAGGACTATAAAGGTAGAGTTTGGTCTCTCCTAATTGCAGTATATTAAAAAAAAAGATCCCTGCTATTATTAGATCTTGAGAGTGATAACAGCAACTCATCATTGATTTCTTGACCAATGAGAAGCGACGTGACAACTAATCACAGCAGTAATGCAGCACAGCATGAGCAGCAGCCTGTCACCTCTGACCTCTGTCCTACCTAACAAATGTGTACATTCTGTTCGTTTCCCTGCTTCATCCAGTCACATTGTCCTTCCATGACACAAAATTGATCTCTTCCTGTTTTTATTACACAAGATCAATCAACAACTCGGTTTACATAAGCTGTGTTTGGGATGATAAGTGTGTCATATAATGCTCCTTAATATATATTAAACCACTGGGCTTAGTAGGTTTTCTAGGGGAAACCCTGAGAAAACATCCCAGTATGTGACTAGGACAAAATAAAACAAAAATAATCTGACTGAATGACTTCTCAGTTTTAATAAGTGCTGATTTGTGGTCGTGTGCATTTCCACATGTTCACTTATTGACATTACAACTCTCCGCAGGCTTCATCTGTGGATCCCACAGGGTAAAACTACAACACTACTGACTCAATCAGGTCACACCAGGCCAACAAATTGATCACTTCCTTCATGTCCTCTCATTTACACAGTCAAGTTGTCACTGACATAACGTGGTGCTTTCAGGACAGCAGTGACAGCAGGCTTAAACAGAATGTGCGTGTATCATCTGTTAGTGTTGGTGCTTTCTGATAGCTTTCACATTATCTTCACAGATTTTAAAAGACTAGGAGGAAACACCAACACACCTCCCTGATAAAGAAATTACTGATCATATGATTTGTCAATGCATCGCATCAAACCTTTGGTAGGACACAGAGGTTCAAACCACTTCTAAGCCACCAGAGGGCGCTAGTTTGCAGATGCTAACCACAAGCTAGTCAATGTGAATATGACTCCACAAACTAAGAAACTTGGGTTAACAAGTTATTTCATATTAGCTACTTTACATTCTGTGTCCATATTCAGATGTACAATAAACTCATGAAAGTATTCCAAAACGTGGGAGAAACTATTCCTGTTTAAAAGGACTTGGCTTAAAGTGAAAGATGATTATTTCACACCTACAGCCTCTGTATTGTGTTTTAACTAGCAAAAATAGATGAGATGCTCAAGAATTGTGACATACTGCGTTAGCTATACTAGAATACAAAATATGTTTATAACAGTAACAAAACATTCAGTCACACGCTTCTCCTTTCCAGCAATATGTGACGGCAGGCGGCTGAAAACATGCAGCATTTGCGGTTCTAAAAGTCTTGTTGGTTCCTTCAACAGACTTTAATCTTTTATGTGCTCATCACAGACAGATTTTTATGCTGTGCTCTGTATGGGAAAAAATCTGGAGTTACAGTTGATCTAATATGATGTTTTAAGGACTGACGGTGATCTGACATCGACTTCCTTATGGATACCATCTAACTTGGGGGATGAAGGGAAATAAATGCTGTTTCTTTAACCTTTGTAACTGGTGTGGGAGTCAGTGACTCAGATAACATTCAATCAGCAATGTCACTGAAACATCCCTATCTGTTATCAAAACTTCTAAAACCAATTATTGAACGAAATGTTCTGTTTTAGTTTGTGGGGACTTTTAGCTCTTGTTCAACTCAATGCTACACAAACAAGAGGTCAACAAATTATTTAACTTACCAACACTTAGTAGGAAAATCAGTAAGTAGTGCAATCTCCTTCAAGTCTGCAGTATTTTTATTCCTGCTATTTGATCTGTTTTCTGCATTGGAATCACAAATCAAACTGCACTGTCCATCAAGTATAGAGCATGTGCATGCACACACACGTTTGCGCAGCTATCTTTGCGGGGACTTTCCATTGACTTCAATTCATTTCTACAGCCTAAACCTTACCCTTACCCTAATCCTAATCCTAACCCTTACATACCTAACCCAAAACTCAATTCACATCTTAGTCCTAAATCTGACCCCTGACCCAAAAACAGCGTTTCCCCTTGGAGCAGTGTGTCCCCACAACGTAGTATGTTTCAGGAAAATGGCCCACGCACACATACACGCCCACAACAATAGGCAATTATTTGTGTATTTTCACCTAGAAATGGAGTTAGTCTGTTCCTGTAAAAAGGCCAGTCTCCATTTAGAGCATGTTTTCAGTGAGCAGTTTGTTAGGAAACTCTGGAACTGCTTGTGAACCACAGAACATGTAAATTGTTCACAAAAGCAAAGTTAAATGTGTGAGGCTGAAAAGTTGTTACACCCCCTAATTTTCTGTTCAACACACATCTATTATGCAACTCTGAAAATTATGATTATGATGTTACAGATCTCAGGTATAAATGCTGGTGTTGTAACTAAACTTCTGCTAGCAGAGCCAGTCTTTGCTTTATTAGCAGAAAAACAGCCTAATCAGAGTCCTTGCAATAAGAGCACACAATGACAAATCCGATCACACTGCTCTGTTCAGTCCACCTCAGCATTTCAGAAAATCCCCTTCCTCACTCCAGGAATTATCCTGCAGCAGAAATACCAGTACTAGAAAGACAAAAAAGAAACTCAGAAAGGTACATACTATTAACAATGAAATCTTTGTCAACGTAAATCTGAATTTCTGCGCTAAACATCATTCAAAAGCAACACAGACGTCTTCATTATAATTATGACTGCAGTTTTTTGTCCAATCACCCATCTTTAAAAGACTGACCTGCCAATTCTGATTTTAGGCAATACAGATTATTTTTGTCTGAAAAGTTGCTAAACGTGGTAACAAAGTTGCTAAGTTGTAAAGAGTGGGGTGGCTACTGTTAACCATGCATGTGTAGACGTGACCTTCAGGGCGGGTCTGTCAGTCAGTCCTCTGAGGGCTGGTTTCAGACCTTTGGTTTCAAATACAAGGATCGGCCGATCATCCATTTCCCCTAATTAAGGAAATGGGTGCACCGATAAATTCATTTCCATAAATTTAATTTCATATAAAAAAACTATTATCATAGGTGTTATTTTCATGACTCTGTCTACTGTTTGTATTTCAAGAACATTAATAAATGTAAATTTGGTAGTGTGATTAAAGCCATTACTTATATCATCTTAGTGATATAGAAAATCATTTTTTAATCATCATTCATATTGTTATAACAACAGAATCACAACATAGAGTGATAAAATCCAGAGTCCATATTATCCAATCTTAGGTATTATATTGCCATATCACCCTAATGTTTGTAATCTTTGATGACTAAAAAAGTAGCTGTGCTTATCCATGAGAACAAATATTTCCCACAATGCATTGCTTTGAATAAGGAAAGAGTGAGTGCTTCTTATGGGGATGTTAGGTGTTACAAAAGGAAGACAAAAGCAGGTAAAATGTAGACAAACAAGCAATGTGATGTGAAATGAGCCGACATACATGAGGTGATGAGAGGGGTGGGGGGTCTGACGGTATGTCGAGCTGGGTCCATACACAGCGACTCACTTGGCCAGCTTCATCTCTATCTGCTGGCGGATTTCCTGTCGCTCTTGGTCGCTGCGGACCGGGAAGATGTTGCGGTCCTCCAGCTCCTGTTTGCTGGGCCTGTTCCGAAGCTTCACGGCCAGGAGCTCTTTCCTCATCCTGCGGGGGAGTGTTCCTGATGAAGTTCAGAACACACTTCGGTAAGGGAATGGGAGTTTTTCAGCTGCCATCATGGCCAGATTAACAGGGAAGGCAGGGGGTCGAAGCTTCCAGCCCACTATCAGCATTATTATGTAAAATCAACTTTTATGAGCTTTACATCATTTTAGAATATTATTCCTTCTTCAAAAACATACCTGGAGCGTTACCTTGATTCAGGGGCGCCGCCAGGAATCTTGGGCCCAATGACCAAAACTTAAATTGGGCCCCTCCCCGCGCAGCTGCTGTTACAGTTTCTTGAGTGTATCTGACCCATCAAAAGCATCACAATTTTAACTGCCTTGCTTTTTTTGGTTCAATACTGATACTACCACAATATTTACCGCTCATGAATTTTACATGCAACAGTCTGCATAGTATGCAAGTAGTTTGCTTAAATTTTTTCTATTAGTTTTAGATTACTGAAATGTCTCTCCCCACGAGCAACAGTCACAGGCAACGTGCAAAATATAGATGAAGCAATCCAGACTTCTCAAAAAATGCTAGTTGAATTTTATTCACGCTGCAGTATATAACTTTAATAAAAATATGCTTTCTCCACATTTGTTAAAGCTGTCACCATGTCGTGCCAGTTTGTTATGAGACAGATAATCTGTGAAAACAATCAATCTCCTCCACCTCTTCCATGAACTACCATTACTGGCTAAAGTAATGCAACGTTCTGGCCAAAAGCAACCAATCAAAACAAGCAGGAGGGTCTTAGTGCCATCAGTCAACCCCATTGACTCACTACTAAATGTGCTTATGGTGGAGAAACAATTTATCATTATTGCTGGCTGCAGCATAGCACAGAGCAAGGGGAGGGATGAGCAGCCACATGACATTGTGATTGACAGCACTAAAACTCTTCTGCCTCTGATTGGTTGTTTCTAGAAAGCACTGGGAGAAAGCAGATGAAATTAAATTTTAACTGATCATTTCTATACCATACTGTCACAACATAATGACAGTTTTAACAAATATGTAAAAAAATATATATATTTTTATAAAAGTTACATACTGCAGCTTTAATTTCTCTTAGGAGAGGACGGGTCAGGAGGGATGTGGGTTAGAGCTGCTGCTGACTGACTCATCTGTTGTTAAGTGTGGTAAGAGGTCCAGGTACAAGTTAAATATATAAATATGTCAGTAATTTATTTCCTTTGTTCATAGAATGCTAGTGAAATGGAGGCAAACAGCAGACTGAAGCTGAGTTAATTATGCTAAATGGTTGATAATCTCACAGTCTACTGAGAAAAACTGGGTTATAAATTGACACTCGACTTTTTCTCTCTCTATTTTGAAAACCTGACTTTATTATTTTTCTAGGCAGCACAGTAACTAGGGGTGTAGCAATACAATAATCTCATGATACGATGAAATATATGATATTTGATCACAATACGATATGTATCCCGATATTTGGCAAACAATACAATTTGATACGATTCAATGCACTTTTACAATTTTCTGAAAGATTTTAGAAGGACAGAGTGATTTTAGTGACATTTGGTGTTCCATAGACTTGAATTTAATTAACTGAAAACTGATTAAAAGCACCAACTACACAATACCTGACTTTGATTGGACAGAGTCTAACAGTCTACAGCTGGACAAAATGAATCAAAGATGCAATGAGAAAATTAGTTTTTGTCATTTAATTCATGTGGATCTGACATAAAACTCAAAGTTTCAACAGTGATCCAGGAGCTGAGTGGGGAGATTATCAGCCTCTAGACTCTTAATATGCAAATGACTGCATTTATGTTTTTCTTTTGGACATACTGTGGTTGCATTTTGGAGTAAAAAAGGTCATGAAACTGTTATGGTGATATCTTGTCATATATGCTCAATATATGTAATTGAATAAAACACAACCGGACATTTATTTGTGTAAATCTGAAAAAAAAAGAAGAAAAAAATCATTGTTTTCTGTCCCCCCCATAAATTCCATACATTTCATATTTTTTCTCTAATTTCATATGTTACAAAGTAAACTAGTACTTTAAATGCTCAAAGAAAAACAGACATACATAAAAAAACAACATCTATATAAATATGAAGTGTTTCTGGCAGAAAACAATCTACTGGAAAAATATGAATTTAAAATCACATCAATAAGATACATTAAAGTGCTAATAGGAAACATACAGTAAGGTTCTTAGATGTTTAAAAATGTACATGTTATTTAGGCTGAAGCAGCTGCTGCCCCTGTAAAGACATGGACCCTTAATACTTAAGAAAAACTTATGGAATTTATTGTACAGGTTTCATATTTTAGCCACTAGATGTCAGTAGATCCTAACTGAACAGCTTTGAGAGCTTTGTACTGCCACTTTCATATCCTCTAATAATCATCACCTCCTGCTTTACAGATGCATTTGTGAACAAACCACACGGTTCAATCAACCAGCCACTGATATTTAACCAAATGTTAGCATGAGTGTTAGGAATATTTTAACATCAAAGATTACCTGGGTAAAAGTTAATTGTTTTCCAATGAGGATTTCATCAATTAGATGGAACAGGTATATTAACTAGGGTGGTTTAAAGTAAGTGCTCCACAAACCTAACAATTTTGTTGGCCATCAAGAGTCTACAGTCAGAGAGGAGTCCAGAGAATTTTGAGAATACAAGTTTTTCATCACAATTCTATTGTTTTTGTTTGATAAGTGCCCTCATTCACATCTGGGTGAATATTTAACAGCTCATTCTGATGTTTTAAGGTGAAATAATGTTAAAACATCAGCAACTTTACCTAAAAAGAAACAAAACGTCTAGAGGTGTGCTGATCGATCGGCCACCGATCATGATCAGCCAATATCTGTGAAACAGTATATGATCAGTGATTGTTGATCACTGTCTCTTATTGCCAATCACAAAAACTGATCACCTGCCTCCCATACTTTGCAGTCTGCAGAGGCCCAGTGTGCAGCATCTCTCCCTCTTTCCTTCACACTGCGCAAGAGAGCAGCAGCAAATAAGCAATGTTGTGTGGAACTTCAATGAATGGGGAAGTTTGCGTGTTACAACAGAAAAATACCTTGGAGGTGAAGCACATCAAAATGCATCAGCACAACGAATCTAATAGGACATTTAATAAACAAGCATTGACAGAGTTTGACTATATCGAGGATCGCTGCAGGTAAAAAACATCCAGAGCGATCAGACGGCAGGTAAAGCATCTCACAACTACCAACACTCACCCCGATGAGTGTTGGTAGTCAAAAAGCTAAGCAAATAACCTGAAAAATAATTTAAATAATAGGAGTAGCGGTAGAAGAGTCTGGGTTCTGCTCTCGCTGTTAGACCACCACCACGTGATACTGGCACGTTCATATTTCACAGAAATTTCAGTGAACTCTCACATTGAATGCCTGCTTAAACCTGCAGCATGTAACTTTAAAAAAAACCTTTTAAAATATGCATTACAACTTTGGCTGTCCTGATATGAAACAGATAAGCTATGAAAAAAAAGAGAAAAAAAGTCAGTCTCCTCTGCCTCCTCCCTGTGTTAACAGCCAATCCAGGTGATCGACAGTGATCACCTGATCAGAGAATCCCTAAAAACCTCCATTGTTACAATCTGACTCCAGTTCAGGTTTATTCTTGAAAAATTTAATAAGGTGTTGAAGGTTTAAGAGAATCTCAGTAAGAAGATCTCCTTCAGTCCAAATAATCTACCCTTGTATTTCTGCATGGACCATATACATTTTGAAAATTAAAATAATAATAAATTTATTATAAATTTAATTAATATTAATCCCAGATTGGCATCATTGGTTTTGTAGCCACTAGATATTTACATCCAATCAACCAAATGCTGGAACCAGACGTCTGTTACATCTGTGCTGATGTTGCAGCCCAACAGTTTTTGCCCCAGTCACAGTCAGATCTCCAGGAATTAGGCCACCACAGCAGATGCTGACAGGCAGCTGGAAGTTCACGCCAGCAAGTGTGCTGTTCATCATCGCTTCTAATCTGCCTGTCATTCCCTGGCTAGAACGGCCATCAATAAGGATTAGATCGCTTCATAATCAGCTGGAACTGTGCCTACATTTAGTTAGCTTTGTATGTTATGCAATAGGGAGAAAGAAAAGGAAATATTAAGACACAGCTCTGGTGCCAGCACACCTACCAGAGATTACCGACTCGTTCCAGCTGTCCTGGTCGCTGGCGTACTGATCCAGGCGACAGTTCTCCTTGTTCTCTTCTGACCTCTTCTTGCCATCTATCTCCCCAAGTGACTCCCTCTCCACGCTGGAAGTCCGAGACAGCCGGCCATCCGCTCTGCGCTTCGGGGAACAGCGGGCTTCCTTCGTCTGGAAACTGGGATCACATGTCACAAGATGAGTCTTTCATTGTCATCTTTGGTAAAGCAGCAAAGGAAAAAAAATTGTTTCGATCAACACAAAAACAATTAAAAACAAAACCAATTCAAATGCTGAATTGAAAGTAAGCAGGAATGTTGAGCCTCACTCACACTGCACAATTTTAGAATTGTCGACCGAATTTCCAAACCTGAGAGAGCACACATTCAAAGTTTTGACTCTGAAAGAACTGAACAAAAATGCAAGACCCACCTTCCATACTTTCACTCTTAAAACTAACTGAACAAACTATTAATTGTTTCCTATTAATTATGACAACTACAATTATGACTATACTGAAGTTTGTGGTTATGAAGCAACCAAATATGAAAAAAAAAAAAAGGTCAGGAGGTATATTCACATCCGAGACCCTGTATCTAGAACATTTTCAGTCATTAAATGAAAAACTTTCCCAAACTCTCATTCCACTTCAACACCAACATTAGTCTGACCTCTCCTGTCTGTGTTTGGTGGCCAGGGCACGGTGCAGTTCCTCAATGATGCAGCTGGGGGGCAGTGGCTGGTGAAGGGCCCCAAGGTGCGGAGAGCCGGTGGGTGTAGAGATCCTGCCTCTCAGCAGGGATCCGTGAGGTTCTTTGGGGAGTGTGAAGTTCCTTGGTAATGTGGCGGGAGACTTTTTCACTGAAACTGGAGGAGCGCCTGAAGAACAGTCAGACATTAGTACCAGAATGCATGTCTGTCTGTCAAGGTCAAGGTCAACTCACCATCTAAGCTGCCCAGCCTGGTGAGCAGCTTGACAGGAAGACTTGGCGGAGGAGGGGTGCTGGCCCGTCTCTGGGGCTTGGCTGCCACCATTTCCTGTTTCGCCTCAGCAGCCTCTACCGTTTCCATCATCCGCTCATCACTGGAATCGCTTAGTGACACATTCTCGTCTTCTGCGTCTGCGCCTTCATCCTCGCCCCGATTGCTTTCTCCAGCCACCTTCGGATCTTCTTCCACATCTTGAACTGAAAATGGAGCAAGGCCTGGTTTGTTTCTGAAGTCTCTGTCTCCACCTGGTGGACCATCTCCTCTCAGGAAACAAATTTTAACTTTTTTTTTATTTTTTTATTTTGCAAACTTTTATTTTCTAGTTAAATATACTGAACACAAAAATCTCACTTCAATTAACAGCCTTTTTTTTTTACAATCAATTAGATCAAGTTATTATTCTCTATTCGACGTCCAGCATTTCAATTTCAAATTCCAAAAAAATACTTTATTGATCCCAAAAGTCAATTAAATAACTCCTCCAACATGCTGGCACAAAGAGCGCCATAATCCTAGTATAATTCTTGTCATACTCCAAAGCCAGGCAGAGAATGTATTCATAGAATATGTTACCATCTGTAGGTCTAAAGTTTTAAAAAAAGGGACCATGATGAATCTGTGCTCTAATTTTCCCTCTTGTTTAAATGTAAATATTGATTCCTGCAGCTTTGAGTTTGTCAATAAACACTGTAAGGTTTTCAGTGAAATAACTTCTGACAAAGTCATATTTGTGCCCTTTGTGACAGCTGCTGGTTTCTACCTGCTGGGGCTTCTGAATCACTTCCCAGGTCCTCACTGGCACTGGCCAGGGGGGCCAGGAGTTCCTCGTCTCTGTCCTCGCCGTCTGACTGGGTCGGAGTATCAGGATCCTCGCCGTTCCCCCCACAAGCGAGATCTGACTCTGCGTACAAGCCACAGAAAGGACAGCAGTGAGTCTGTTTAGCAGTTGGGCATCATGTGGCTGAGCAAGTAGACTGTGATGAGCCTGGAACTGTTTGTGTGCGTGCTTGGTGAAGGGGAGGCGGGGGGGAGGCGTTAATCTCTGGTTTTGCACCTGTTTCCATCTCCCTGGGGCTTCGCTTGACGAGCTCATCTCTCTTCTGTCGTACAGCTGCCTTCTTCTCGGCCACTGAACAACACAAACATTCATGAAAACTGGCCCAAAGAGCGTCTGGCAAAAAATGAGAAACCGTGAACAAGAGCATGCTCCATTCTTCCCCATCCTCCAGCCGATCCCCCAAAACGCAGGAGGAAACCAGAGTCTGTTTCACCGCTCACCTCCAGGGGGCCTCGGCTTCTCACTTTTCTTTTTCCTCCATTTCCAAGGCTTGAAGATGCGTCCCAGGCTAGCCAGCTTGCTGTTGCGTCTGACAGGAGGCGTGCGGATTCCTGAGACCAGGCAATCGGAGTGCAGCGCCGTCTGCTGGTCCATTACATCTACGACAGAAAACAGCTATCTTAAAACAGGATGCAGACAAAACAATCAAGGGCTTCTCAAAGCCCTCACAGCTTCTTTAACCTCTCCTAATACAATTGGTCGAATACGACGACCATCATGTGACAGAGGAAAAAGTGGTTCAGTGGCTCTGAATGCTTTATCCAGTCTAATTTCTGAGTGGAAGACAGAATCGCATTGTCCGCGCGTGACTCACATGGTTTCAGGGCAGACAGGGTCTTCCCGGGCCAGAGATCCACTCACAAAGGGATGCTTTGGAAAACACGGGAATAAATAAAATCAGCTTCAGCACAACTGGCTTCTCTCAGGACCAGTGTAGACATCTGCAGCTGGCACTTCTCACAGATTTGACTATTCTGGGATGTGGATGTACAATGTCTGCATCTGCCCCAATATTGAAATAAATTCTAGATCGGATATTGGTGACAATTTGCCCTATCAATAAAGGTAGATCTATTCAATCAAATTCTATCCTCCGTGGTCTGAACGATGTGCTTTATTTATTTATTTTACATTATATTGACATTTAGATTTATTCTTAATTGCACTTTAAAGAATGCTTGGTGCAGCTTATGTTTTGACCAAGACAGTCACCCCATTTTTGTTAGTTTCAGTTTCTTTATTATTTATTTTACATTGGCTGTTATATTTGTAATTGCACTGACTGGACAAATTAAAGTTGTGTTATTTTTACATGTTTGACCAAGCTTGTGAAGCTGTTGTTGAATTAAAGTGTGATGTACTGGTGCAGATTTATCAAATGAATCTGTAATTCATTATATTTATATCTGTGTTTCAAAAGAAGGTCGATTCTGAACTGTTAAACCTCAGATATCTGTATCAGTATTGAAAGTGAAAAAAGTGGATCATGCATCACTAGACTTGACAGAATATTGTGTTTATTGGAGCTGTCCGTCATGGTTGCAATAACAATAATAATAATAAAGATTAATAAAATACATACGCTTTATTTAAGTGGTGTGTTTTACCAATTTTTTGAATTTTGGGTGAATGACGATAGTACAATACCTTACCTACTTTCACAAAGGTCTACTTTCACAAAGAGATAAATTTATTGAGAAAAACATTGGTATATTCAATAAGCTTCTTCCTAGATGCAATTGTATTGGTAAAAAAAAAAGGAAGAAAAATTGTGTTCTTTCTGCCACAATTAGAATCAGCAGGTCAGACTTTTTATAGATTGGTGATAAAAACTATAGTAACCAACAAGAAACCTCAAGTAAATACCAAAGCGACTAATCATTTATTTTTGAAGGATTTCACAGTGTGTTACCACAATACCAAGAAATAAAGACACCAGCAATGATTTTACAGCAACTGCTGATGCTAATCAATCCGGTCATTGATATAAAGTCACTTGCAATTGATCTGAAGAGGTCAGACTGTAAAATGCAGACAGAATTATTTCTGTCTTTCTTTCTTTCTTGATTATTTGCACAGGAACAGTCAACAAGGATAAGTAAGAAACACCAGAACATTTATGGCCTCAGCTCATTTGCAATGCACATCCTAGAAGGACCTTTAACAACATAAAACAGTTTAAAGGCAGTCAAACGGGAGGTGCTGGGGCTGGGTGGTTCAGTTGGTAGACTACAAGCACAACGAGCAGGCTGAAGTCCTCAAAATGGTCCTCATGGGTTCAATTGCTGGGGCAATTTGCCCTCTCTCTCCTCCCCGTTTCCTGGCAATTTACTGTCCAGTGAAGGCTAGTAGTGCCAAAAAATCTTTTAACAAAGACAGTAAAACAGCACAGCAAGATAAAATATTATATACGACATGAATCTTAAAATGACCTTAAAACCGAACACAATGAAACAAACAGCATCATAAAACCATCGTGGGCTGCTGTTAATCATGTCTACAGGTCTGGTCTTCTGAGAGAAACTGCATCAGTCTTCATGTGAACAAGGCACCAAGTTCTGATATTAAGAACTCCACAAATTAATGTCTCAGAGAGGAAAAGCCGGTTACTAGACCTACAGATCTGACAGGAGCAAGGCAGAATATTTAGAATTTGTATACTAAACAAAGTTTGATCAAGTTTAAAAAAGGTGTCAAAGTTTATCATATCTAGATTTGTGAGAACATGGCGATGATGAAATTTGACAGATTTTCTGTCCAAAACTTTAATTTCTTGGTAATAGATCATTCTGACAGGCCCCCTGCTTCTTGATATTGCTTGAAACCAGGAACTTAAGTGGGAGAGATTCAATCCGACACAAATAATGAACGACTACTCAAGACAGCAGCAAGGCTAGGCACCATGCTGTTGTAAAACCAAAAACAACTACAGATCTCTGAAGAAGACACTGACAAAAATGAATGATGTCAGATTTCAGCGGTTGCAGTATTTCTCTTTTGTCTTTGGTTAAATACCATGAGCCTGCTTTTCATTCAATAAATGATTTATTTTATTGAGAAGTTGACGCTGCTCTGCATGCAGCACACCTATTAAGATTAAATTTAAGGAGTTTGTCGAGTGTTAATATTTCTAAACAGAACTGCAAAAAGTGCATTTTGCATCCCACGCTGGACTTTGTGTGGACCGATTCTCTTTTCCATTCTGGGATAGTTCTGCCATCTTTATGTCTGTATCAAATGGTTTCGGACGACCATTGCCACCATGTGCTGGATGGTGGCCAAACTACTACATTAAAGAAGGTTTAAGAGGAGTTAATCCACTGGATCTAATTTTAATCTACTAAATCATTCATTGACAATTAATTTTAAATTGACTAATAGTTTGCACCGCTAATTCAAACCACACCAGACCTGGGTTTATTTCTTTTAGGTGGACCAGAGTTCACTTTTTTGGTCTTTGGTGTTTTTTGGAGTCCATTCCACCAGCCCTGTTAAGCCCACTTTAATCAAACTCTCTTAAATCAAGCTAATTTGTCTAGCTGGATTAGACAAATCTTCTGTTAGATAAAGTCTGTTTCGTTTGGGGAGATGTTAACGTTTAATCAGATGCAAACCAAAACAGCTAACTCTAGTCCACCTAAAAACCTAGGTCTGGATTCAATTAAAGTGAACTCTGGTGCGGTTCGAATGGATATGTGAATGCCAAGCAGACCAAAGACTTCTGTAAAAGCAGAAAACATACTATAGCACCGCCGGGCATTCTGGGTCAACAGAACCAAAACAAATGTGACCTAAATCCTACAACCGCAAAAATATGGCACTATTCCATTTCTATTTACATTTTGAGAAAAAGGAAGTTGCACTCATTGTCTCCTTCAGATATTTGTATGTTGTTTCCTTTGGTGGTTCTTGGTGCAGCACCTTCACAGGTGGGGATGGCTTTTTTTGATGCTTAAAGGGTTTGGTTCCTCTGACACACTGCAGTATGAAAGAGAACCACACGCAGCAGCTGACAATGTAGCAAATGTTGCAATTTTGGTCCCAATCAAACAGGGACTACTGGACTATCAGGTATGACAGCTGAAGAACAGAACAGTGATACCAAACACACTAGCAAATCTATAATGCAACAATAAAAAAGTGTTCAAATCAAGCATAAGCTGGATTTACTTGTCGTCAACACCCAACATTTAACATGCAAGCAGCAGCAAAATGAGCATGTGCCACTCATTTCTGTTGGGTAACCCAAATAGCTACAGATTTCCTCCATGTTGATTGACAAACTGCTTTAAGGATACTTTGATCTCATGCCACAGACAGAGCAAATCAGCTGCTTCCCTTCTTAGTGGGGCGCCCTGACACATCCAAATCGGCGGGATAAGCAGCAGAAGAGGCATCCTGATGACAGGCAGGCTGAATCCACAGAGGCTAACTGAGCTGACTTCTGTTATGCTTCAGCAAGAGGTGGAGGATGGCTTGGAGAAAGGACAGAAATAGGAACTCCTACACAGTCTGGCTCCGACAACAAGCTGACAGCTCAGGGAGCCTGCAGCTGAGTCGTGGGCAGCCAGCGAGCGGTTCCATGAGCAGAGCCACCTTTAGCTTCTATCGGCAGCGTCTTCATCCACAACATCTGTTTTTCTCATCCCCTAAACCATGATTTATATTCACTGCAATTCAAACTGCAAACTGGTGCAAAAACTAAAATGGAATTTGTTGTGATTCATCGTGAAGAATTCAAGTATTTGGTGAATATAAGTCTTTGGTAGACAGATTTACTGACACCTTTGGTGAAATAAAAACGTATAGCGGAGGATCTGCTGTACTGTGGGCCTGTTTCTGCTCCAAAGGGCCTGGGCTGCTTCGTTCACACAAGAGTTTTATGCCAATGTTTGTTCAGATTTCCCCCTTCTTACCATCTTAAGGATGCTACGATTATTGGCATGGCTCTAAAGATAATCTGAAGAGATCCTTATGCTGTATGTGCTGGGAAGGACGACAGGACAGCTCTGATCGAAAGATATCCAACATGATGGATTGTTTAGGTGTGGTGAAGCAGCGTGTGTGGTGTTGTTCCCCGAGCACAAACGTGAACGCAGCCTGTTGAACGTAACGTTTAGCTAATCAGAAACTGAGGTGACGGAATCATGGAAGGGAATTCAAAATGCAAAGACGACAAAAACAACTTCCATGGCGCACCAAAAACTCCGGTGGATAGCAGAGATTTCTTTGTATAGTTTTTTTTTTTTGTCTCTGCTAAATAGTCCACAAACCGTCACCATTGCTTCTTCCCAGTCGGCCATGTTTGTTTACTCTGTTTGGTCTCAATAGGTTTTGTGAGATTTTCCATCTGACATCTGACTGTTGGTAAGTCGAAGAAATTGGTGTGTGTGGTGTGTTGCTCAACACCACGCACTGTACAACCAAACCTGTTATACCTGACATTTTTTTATTGCCATGTGTGTTGTCTCTCAGGTTTTGAAAATTGTAACACAATTTTTAAATCTTGCCATGTGAACCAGAAACAGTGGCGTGATTATTGTTAACCCCGCATGTCCAGATGTGACCTGGGGGTCTGTCAGTCAGCCCTCTCTCAATGCGAAGCAAAAGGGGACATTTGGTTGATTTTCAGACGTTCATAAAATCCATGGATAAAATCGGTTTCACATGTGAAAATTGGTCGATTTCACAAAATTAAGGAGATCTGAGCGAATTTATTTAATTTCTAAACTTGTTAGTGTGAATGTTCTAACCTCTCTGTATGCCTTAACCTTGTGAAGTGTAATTGGAGAAGACTGGGTGTTCTACTGGTGGAAGGAACTGACCAGAGGGCTGCCAGTACTTGCTAGACAGTTTCTTTATTAAAACAATTAGTTTTAATCAAGTTTCTATTCCCCCCCAAAAAAATTTCTGCAAGATATTTACTTTTTTTTTTTTTTTTAAATCAGGGTTGCTAATAAATCTATCCATTACTCAAACAAGAGAAATATGTTCTCCAAATACTAAAAGATAAGGAAGCAGGAGAATGTGTATGGGCAGAGACGTCAGAATCTTCACATCAAGACGTTCATTCATGCAGATGATGAATGGGAAGCAAGAAACCGAAGTTAAATTTAGTAGCACGCAGAATATAGGAAAATAAGAAATGCTTTATGTCACAGTGATAGTACGTCTTCCCTCCATGCTTTAAGAAACCCTCATAGACCTGAAGAGATAACCTCACAAAGTACACAAACAGCAGTAAGGTCAATCAGAACTTCATAAACATGTGCTGGATTATCGCCTCAGCTGCTTGATCACTAATCAATGTGAGAAGCGGGTCAGTTGTCCAAGCTGTGGCTGCCCTGCCTGGGATGCGGTGAGGAATCCAGGTCAAGCCCAGTGTAACTGTAACAAGCTCACCCAGGGTCAGTGCTGCTGTTTCCATAGCTACCACGCTGGATGCTGCAGGGGAAAAAAAGGCCCTTGGAGGCAGAGAAATCACGACGGCATGAGGAACACGGAGTTGCTGGGTGGATGATGGGAAGGCTTGTTGCCACATGGATCGACATGGAGCCGCAGCCAATCACAGCCCGGCGTGTAAACGATGCATAATGCAACTTGGGTAGAAGCTCATTTTTAATTCGCAAGACGCCCTGAAATATTCAAGTGGAGAAGATGCACGGGTCGAGGGGCGGGGTGCTGGCAGTGCAAAAATCGTAGGAAAATTATATCAAGACCCAGAAAAAACTGGCTCCTGATAAGTCAAATGTTGTAGACGGTATCGCTGCTGTAAGCAAATGTTCACTACTGCCGTCACTGCACTCACAGAGTGCACATGGAAATGTCACTTCACAACTTCATTAACAAAAACGCACGTTCTGTGTCAATTAACTTTAGTTTTAACATAGAGGTAAGACCTGGTCTTCAAATACTATGTAAGTTAAGACAAGCTGCCGGAATTCCCAAATCAAACACTCATAAAGGACAACTTTATGGACATTCAGCAACCACTATTACGATCAAAACTCACTTATAGCCCCGGGTATCCAGCGCTCCTCCAGCTCTGCGTGTTCACTTCATAGGTTCTCCAATAACTGACTAACGGAACACACCACAACGCCTGTACGCTTTAGAAAATAAAATTAGTATACAAATAATAAACGTCTCTACCTGCGCCCAAAAGTTGTCCGAAACGTGTCGGTTTAACTCCGACGGCAGCCTCAGGGACAGCGCGCGCGAGCCGGCGTTACATCTGCAACTAGCGGCTCGTGTTGATGTAACATCATGTGGACCCCGCCCCTCCGGAGGGGAGGAGGAGGGAGAGAAAAATGGAACACACACACACACACGCACACACGCACCAACACACACACACACCCAAGCTCAGCTCAGAAACAGACAGTATGAGACTCAGCGCCTAAGAATTATGAGAGAAATTACGGGTTTACTTAGGTTAACTGCTCAAACACAACCCAAAGATATTAGAAACGTTTAAGTAAAACTTTATTTTATCCCAACAAAACAGCAGACATTCAGCGCCAGAGTAGGAAGCGAACAGCTGAGACCAGTGGCGGTTCTTGCATGAAAGGCTCCCTGGGAGAGCTTCTTCTTCTGCCACCCCAAATACATTATTTTAGTGTAGACAGCAGGCAATGCAACCAAAATTAAAAAAAATTCCCCGCATATGCTGCTCATATTCAACATTTTCATGGCAATTTGAACGAACCAATTGAGTGAGGCCCAGGCTAAGAATATTTATTTTCATCTTTTTCATAGAATAAAGTTGTATAAGAATAAAATAAAATGAAGACAAAGTCATACAAAAGTAAGTAGGAAAAGACAATAATAAAGTCATAAATACCACTATGAGTGATAATATATCAAGAATAAAGTTTTGTGAATGAAATTGCAATATTAACTCAATTCTTCAACAAAATCTCAAGACCAACTTCCTGCCTGAGCTAAAATGGCTAAAAGTCAGCAAAGTTATCATACAGCATAAAAGGTCATTACTGAGGAGACATATGTAAATGTCTGGATTGAAGAACATAAGAAGCACTTAAAAAATTAAAGGATTGGCATTTTCTAGCAATTTTAAAGCTATTAATATCAAGGGGAATTTTTTGCTTACATAGTCGTCAAGAAAAGACAAATTATTGGCAAATAAAGATGATTTTAGGCAATAAAAGCTGAAAATGTAGCATTTCTGCTAATATGCTAAAATTAAAAATAAATATAAATTATTTTTGATAGAAATTGTTATTAATGTCCCTTTTTCTACATATTGCCATAGTTTCTAGCGTAGCCGCTAGTCAAAGACCGATCGTTAATTATTCACTTAGCAATAAACCGAATGTAAACAAACCCTGTGTGGTTTCTGATCGACCTTTTAGCTGGACACACACACAATGGCAGCACACAGGGAAGGCTGTGTTACATCAGAGATAATAAAGTCAGTGTGTGGATGTCTCCTCAGGGACAAAAACCGTAACCAAAGAGTATTAACAATGATGTAGGAAATGCATCTCAACTCAAAACTCATACAATATTTATAGGACTTCGTTTTATGCCGAGGGCCAAAGATGGAGGGCAGACACAAACTGCCATCAGTTATGCCCTGCAGCTGCAGATGTACATATTCTAAAACACTGGAAAATATTCAGGAAGATCAGAGTTTGAGTGAATTGTGGGGTTTTACATTAACTAAAGAGACACATTTTCTGAACTGACTTAAAATAAGTGATATTTTTAATTTATAAAAAATTGGACAAAATGATATCACCACAAAAGGAATGCTGATATAGCGGCACAGAAATCTGGTATAAATGTGACAGGTAGAAAATAGGAACCTTTAACCCCAGAAATAAAGAAAAGACATATTCTAAGGTTTGGAAAATCACCAAATGGCAGGTTTACTGCAGATGCCTCTCAAACCATGAGATGACATTTATTGTGATTTAGCACTACATAAATAAACTGAATTGAACTGAAAAAAAGACAAACCATAAACATGCTTATCCCAACATAACTTGATGTGACCTTTCTATAGTAAGTATCAACTCAATAATAGCTGAAAGCTTCACCATTTTTAGAGATCAACGTGCAATAAATCTAAGCTATGTGTATCAGAGTTTTGCTGTGTGTGTGTGTGTGTGTGTGTGTGTGTGTGTGTGTGTGTGTGTGTGTTAGAGTGTGTGCAGTCACCTGGGAGATGACAGAAATTGTAGAAACACCCTCAGCATCAGCACTATAACTGCTCAGACTTGCAGTTATGAAATGCCCGTTTATGGGGAAAAATGCACCAAAGCTCTTTACGATTGATTGCAAACCTCAAGTGCAAAGTGCTCTAAAGTTCAGAAACAAAACAAGCCGCAGTGAAAATGTCTGGATAATAAATATAATCTTCTGCCTATTCTGACTTTACCAACACAGTCGGGATGAGTCAGATCTAGAGTCTACAGTAGTATAAACCCAAGACCAGATCAAACATCCAGATATTTGAGTCTGATGGAAAGGAGGGCAGGTTGGAGCTGCAGAAATGTCAAATGTGGATGACTTTATGTACCAACCATTTATGGCAGAGAGTTCAGGCAGAAAGCAGAAGGAATGAAGGTCAAAGGTGAGTTGTGACACAAAAACATAACTCCCAACACTTAAGGTTTGAAAAAAAAGGAGTAAGGCCAGCAATTAAACCTGGTTTGAACTGTGGGAGGAAATCAAGGTACCAGCAAGTTCCATGCAGGAAGACCTGAGGCCAGGATTTGAACTTAAGACCATTCTGTCACAAGGTAACAGTAAAACTAACAAAACCAGCAGAACTTTAAATCTCTCATCTACAGGCCAATGCCAGACATTTAACTCATTAATTTCAATTAATTAGCTACAGTAGAAAGATTTTAATGCATCCAAGTTTTTAGCGGCATTAATCGCTTTTTGCAATGGGGCAATTCCAGTTAGAATCACTTGTATTCTCACGTTTCTGAAACGCCCATAAACCTGACACACAAGCAACAGGTTACAAAAGCACCAGATGGCAAAGAGGCTTCTCTTGGACCAATGGAGCTTTATTTTTGCTTTAAAAGAAAAACTAGCTGATTGGACTCTTGGAAAAAAAAAGATATTAGGCTAAAAGGAGTTAGCAAAACTATTCAAGCCTGAAGCAGCATCTCAATGCTAACATGTAGCAGCAGCAGCAGCAGTACAGATGTCCCACATGCTAACATCAGCGTCTACACTCCACATTTCTATAGAAGCTCCATTAATGATCAGAAGTTCCTGAAACTCTGGGAAGCTGAATGTATAGAATAACATTTTTCACCAATCTGATGATAGAAGAACCTAAATAGCAGATTAAAAACAATAAATGTCTTTGTTGTTGGACTAATATGTCTATTTATACAGTAATTTAGCAGCAAAACAGGTTTTGAATTGAAAATGTTGCTTCTTTTGCTAATGTACCGATTCCTTACCGACCCCACAATCAACCTGATTCAAATTTTTTATCGAGTCTCACCACTAATACAGCTATGAAATTAAAAATCAAAAAGAGATAACATAAAGAAACAAAGTAGAATAAAGCAAAGTTTTTAGATTACATTATTATGTTATTCTTTCTATAAAACCTAAAAGGTTGGGTGATGAAGTTACCAAATGGTGAGATGCCACATTTTCCAGCAGATATTATGTTTTAAAATGCATAACAGCAAAAGATTTTTTTTTTTAAAAAAACAAATAATTTCTATTAAAAACAAAAAAAATATCAAAGCTTTTTATAAGGCCAAATTAAGATCAGCCTGTTTCAAATGTTATTTTACCAGATTTGCTCATGACCCAACAGCTCTGTTAGCTCTCCAGATGATCATTTGAGTCAGACTTTAACTACAGCAGTGTTTCCACTGCCTGACTTCCAGCAGCCCTGCTGCGGCTCTGCTTCAGTCCTGCTCCCCTTCAGATATGCTGAATCATTGATCAGGTATGCCTGCTCTGCCACGGAGCTGCTGCCATGTCACCGTGACAGATGGAGGATGTAGTGGTGGGGAAGAAAGTACCTCCACTGAGCCGCGCATGTGAGCAGGAAACATAATGACGCCTGGGATTCCTCTGAAGGGGACACTTCAGGCCTGGAAGGAGGCCAGGACTCTCAGTGCTGCTTTGGTGTAATAGGAAGTTTGTACTGACTGATTTCTTAGCCAGAACCCAGAGGAGACTTCTGATTGGCTTTTGTTGTCTGCCCAAGAACTAAATATTGAGCTTTGAGACTTCATCCTGCTTTGATAAGCAGTTATTTTACTGGACAGGTTACAATATGCCCATTGTTGTTGCATTTCCATGGGCCACAGAATTGTGCCATTTGACTTTTTGAAAATAAATTTGTAAAATGGAAATTTCAAAGAAACTCTTGTCTTGTCTGATGGCACAGCATGTTTCGTAATCACTTATTGTATGAACAAACATATTCATATGCATATGTTCGTTCGTATGTATTTGTTCGAATATATATCCAAACAAACATATCCGTATGAATAAATTATCCAGACCCGTTACAACAAGTTTCTAATTTATAGAAACTCTGCAATTGTGGAATTGTGTTTTTTTGATGTTAGTGGAATATCCACTAGATTTTGTCCACATTTGGAATGGAAACACAGCGACTGCACCACTGTTTGAGGACACTAATTATAAATATATCATTAGGTCACCGTCCTCAACTTTAATTACATTTAAGTTGTAATTTAAATGTATAATATGTTTAATATGTTTTTAGTTAAACATATTCTTTTACTAAAAACATCCATTATTTTGCGATCACTTCTGTTTGTTGGTTTGTCTCCAACAGTAAATTCTCATCCTCAGTTAAACAGATAACTTAAAAACAGATTACTTTGATCCAAGTTATCTGTAACTTGGATCAAAGTAACTTTCTTACATTGAAGAAATCCTCATTATGGAGACGTTTTGAGGTATTTTTGTTGAGCACTGCAAGCTTGTGCTACATGAAAAACGCTGAGTAACTTGTGAAAAAACAAGTACCATTCAAAATGTGACATTTAACCAGAGGCACCAAAGTTTTCACACTGTTTATTAAATACAGTCCAAGCTCTCCTTTTACCACCCCCAATCATCAACCTTCTGATCCAACATGATTATCTAAACCTAATCCTAAAGCAATCAACCAATAAATGAGCAGTCAGTCTGGAGATTAAAGGTTTAACAGACTCGTGTTTCTATCATGCAGTAATGCTAGCAATACTATGATATAGATGGTAAACAACTAGAAGTGAGTGAAAATAAAATGGCTGGTGAAGGTAACTCAGTTTCAACAGGGAGTCAAATATTTCAGTTGACTCAGAACATAGATATGACATTATTTCTTGATTTGAGAAGTATCAGTTCAATAATATGAGCCAGAGATTGTAATTCATAATTTTTCTCATTATGAAAAATTATGAATTACAATTATGAATTGCAGTTGTTTGGACTCTTAGTTTCATTTGTGTTTGTTTCTATACTGATCATTTCTTTATTGTTTATTTCCTGACTGTTTTGGATTAGCCCATATGTCATTTTATTTAGTCTGCTGCTTCCTGCCTGGCTCTGCTTTTCTACGTTTTTGTTATTTTTTGTGTGTGTGTTGTTGTTTTTTTCTTTCTTTAAATCCACCTGTTACGACACTTGACCTGGGTGTGGAAAGACAAAAACAAAAAATTGCTTTCAGTGTTTATTGACCACTATTTTGGTTAACAACTACTATATACTTTCTAAAAATAAAATCTGCAGAAATAAGGCCACTGGACATATGAATGAGCCCCTTGAACGAGGATGGATGGATGAACACATGGGGATAAACATTTAATGCCTGGTCTTTTGAATTGGATTCAAAGCTCCTTTATTAGGTGATCTGGACACGATTGTTTCTGCTTTTTGTGTCATAGAGCCTTAAATTCCCCTCTTCCCAGTGGAAAAGAGGCAAAAGGTGATGAGGACCGTCTAAAATCAGAATCAGGGCATCAGTCTCAAAGAAGCTGTGGGCGTTTATTGTATCATTTATCATGACAAATTTCTAAACATCAGAATTTTCATTCATCATTTTCACAACAAACTCCAATTAATGATTCATAGCTCACCAAAACTGTCAGTATTTATTGGATAAGAGTTTTATCCACTGTTTGTTCAATAAGAGTATCAATAAATAAAAAAATGATGAAATCCAGTTGCTGTGCTTAGCAATGTAAATTATACTAAAGATGCATGATACACATTTTTTAAAGAGCAATATTTGTGTTTGTGGAGATTCATGCAGTACAGTTAACATACAGTTACCCAAGTAAGAAGGAATAAATAATGATTTTATCGTTATCACAATAGTGCCACAAAATATCATGACCAAGTCAGTGGTGTCCAAAAGTTTTGCTCTGAGGACCAAACCTGTCAAGTTGAAAACACTCAGGGATCACAATTCATTTATTTATTTACTTTTCGATGAATATGCTTTATTGGTGAATTCTGTTCTTTTTAACTGCTCAGCAACAAAGAACATTTAAACAAAAAGGTCTGAAAAAGAATCTCAAAGTTTCCTAACTTGTGGATCAAGATATCAATTTTAGTTTGTTCCCTGCAACATAAAATGAGAACTGTCTTTGAAAACCCTTAACTGTATTTAGTTCATTTTAACTATTAGGTGTGATTAAGTCTGTTTTCAAGTAAAAAAGTCACAGAAGATTTTTGGCCCTACTTACTATAAGATTAAAATGGAAGCAAACAAAAATGATGACTTTTTTTGTACCCAAAATGTATCATTTAAGACATAAATTTGTCATTGAAAATGTCATGCAAAGAAAAAAACAAAAAGTCTTGATGTGCAACAGCTCCATTTGCTAGATTCCACCAAGGGGCCACACAAAAGGACAAAGGACCTCAACAAGGACCTCATCTGGTCCCCAGGTTACACTTTTGACACCGTGCTTTAAGTCTGCATTGCCCACCCTGACCTCACGTCACAGTGAACCACAAATCTGTATAAACCAGAAAAAGCCTGAGTCCTGTTTCCATAGAGACGAGTGTTGCTTCAGGATGATGATGTAAAGTTTCAAAAACTGGAGAAAGGCCAAATTTATGAAATCAAAATCTGATTATTTTTATTGTGGATGTTGAAGTCCCACAAGAGCCACAGTCTGGCACTGATGGAAGGTTTCCACTTCTGCTCTAACGAGAGTTTAGCCTGTCAGTGAAGCTATTCACACCTTAAATAGCATCTCAAAGCTAAATATGTAGTAGCAGCACAGACTTCCTAACGCTAATGTTAATGTTATATTAACACATCAGATATTGTTGTTTTTGATTTCATATGGCCTTTTATTCAATGATTTGGTAACAAGAAAGGTTTTGAATTAAAAGTATTTATATTGTGAGTTTGAACAGTTTTTGATTAAATGTGATTCATTAAAATCAATGAAAATTTTTAATTGAGACCCACCACTAACACAAACCTAAAAGAATGAAGGGACATGGCAAGATTTAACCTGATACAAGCCACAATAATAATCAAAGCATAAATATGAACACAGAAGAGAGAAATCAAACCCAAACATCCCGGCATCATGACAGTTTTATTATGTTTTTTCTTTTAGAGAAGAGAGGAGAACTAAATGCAGAGAAGATGTTAGCAAGAAGAGATGTGATTTAACTGCTACAGTGAGAGAAATAGAGAACCTGGACGATCCCATCCCCCCAACACTGTCTCCCCTCCTCCAACACTGACAACAGTCTGTGGCCTCCGCTGCAACAATATTAGTGTCTACTGTCGACATGTTACAAATGCTGCTCAGATTTGCACAATCTGTCAATCATACAGGAAGAGTTAAAAATAAGTCAGTAAAGACTTCGAGAAATATGTGATGTGGGTTCCTTCCTTCCATTACCCTCATCCACAATGGCACTGCAATCATTCATACTGCTATTGTTTGTTTGTCTAAATAATGTTTTTTGACTGTAGTGGCCTTTATCTGAGACATGGGGCAAAGGTCAACCGGCTGGTAGTCGAACCTGTGACGGTCGTGTGTGTCGGGCGCCCTTCACCATCGCCACATCCTGCTGATTTTGAAGGAAACTGTCTCAGTGTGTTCACATAGAGGTGCAGTAATTTTGTTTTCGTCCTGTCGGGGTTTCGACAGACTGGGAGTCTATCTTCACTTCTGTAAATATTCAAGTATCTTCCCGGTCGACAAAGAAGTGGAGATCTACCCAGCAACTGCGCTCCGCCGCGGGGGGAAACTACTTGACATAAGCTGTCAGCCATTTACACATTAAGTATCTTTTTATGAATGTTTCATGTGCTGACCTAAATCCTTCCAGAGCTGAGTAAAAGCAATATGTTACACACGGTGAGCCCTGCTGATCACTACAGGCTACATGGAAGAGCAACTCAGACCACCCAAGACTCAGTTCAATTCAGATATTTATTTTACAAAACACACAGTGAGAATAGAAACAGTGTAGCGTGGGCTCCGTCACACAGAGAAGTGCTTTACTCCCTGTGGCAGATGTAATTAAAGCAACACTTAAGCCCAGAGAGCAGACAGAAAGGCAGATAGGCGGGGGGTTACTGAAGGGAGGAAACTGCAGCTGCAAAGATCAGTCTGCTGAATCTGGAGCAGTGCTTCCTAACTCCTTTTAGCACAACCTGAACACAACAATGGTTCAATCAGATCATTTCAGAAATGAAATGAACCTCCAGTCTTCCAAGAGAAGCAGCTTTGTCGTTCTTCTCTATTTGCTAATGTTGTTTGAGCTTCAGATTTATGACTGTAGCAGAAACTCTTGAATACACAGGCTCCAGCCAAAACTCCCTCTTCAAAAGGAAACAAATCATTATTTAAATAAGAATATTATTTTAGAATAATTAAATACAGAACTGAGTTTTAGCAGTAGTTGTTGCATTTGCATAAAAAAAAATATAGAAATTTTCTCACTTAAAGATATTTAAAAATTTAAATTAATATTAATATTTTTCTTTCTTTCAAATGCCTTTTTATTGATTTCTAGCAATATATTGAAAAATATGGTACAACATATTCCAATAAAGTTTTAGCAGATTTTAACCCACAACAAATCCCTAGACAGCAGACAGACCCACACAAAGCTAAACTGAGATGAAATCAACTCGGTGTGGTTGCGCATGCTATATTGTCTGTTTCCATTGTTAAAACAACCCATACTGAAGGGGGACCTACCACTGGCCCCCCTTCAGTGGTAGGTCCATAGGACAAAAGCACAGTAAGGCACAAGACAATATAGTACAGTATGGTACAGTGTGGTATGATACAGAGCTACTGGCATCACAATATGGCCCATATTAGGCGGAAAATAACGTCACTGCTTGCGATAAGCATGTGACAAACCACTGTGTCACTTTTTTTTGGTGCACTAGTATGATGCAACGACAGATGTCACACTGTGCCATGGCGCCGAGTGGAAACAAGGCATAATGTTGGGTTCCAACCCAGGCCTCGAGTTGGATGGTTGTGCACAAGTCAGTTGCTTGATATTGAGCATCAAAATCTCTCTAGAAATGCGTCTGAGCAAACTGTGGAGTCCTGCGCATTGGGAGGAGCCTCTTGACTTTTGCCTTTATTTTCCTCTGCTGGTCTCATCTACAATGGCAGATGAAATGTATAGAGAGTATCTTGGCTTTATTTACTAAAAGCAAGACAACGTCTTTGTCGGGCGCCTCTTCACCATGTTTGAATTCACCAGGTAATTCAGAGATGTTCTGAGTTTCATAACTTAGCCACTTGCTGACGAAGGTCACTATCAACGGTGCTTTCGTCTCAGTCAAGCCCAGTTTCCTGGCTTGCTAACCCGCATCACCCACCTACATCTCCTGCCAGGACACCAACTACAGGCCACTACATCATGTAGCGGAGTCTCTCTGATTGGTTGATATTTTGTGTCCAGCTACTAAACAACTCCAGCAGCAGTTGCGATGGACATCCATTAAGCGAAGTCAAAACGTGCGGCACCAGATGCACTGTGAGACTTCATAATACACCTGTGAATCCGCATCCGCATAGAGTTTGCATGGAAACCAGACGGTCAAATCACTCAAATCTGAAGGTGGCATAAGTGACAAAGAGTTATTCCCTTCAGGTAAGATACTGATTTGTCAGACTCTTAACATAGCCACACTGCTTCATTAGCGTTTTAGAGAGGATTAATGGCGGATTAACCTTTGGAACAAAACACAGGTGTACATGACAAAACTGAAGGACTTTTTTTTTTTCCACATTTCTTGATAATTTGACATGTTTTGCCTTTGTGTGCAGAAATAAAACCCATATTGCTCTGTTTCTTTGCTACTGCTGCTCCGAATCACAAGACAGCCTCCTGCATAACAGTGCTTGTGTCCTCTTGTTAGATTGGTCCAGGGTGATGTCATGCTTTGTCGTGCTCTCTGTGATTCACCCCAGGGTGCTGTAGTTAGTGGGACCCAGGGACGTCTCTGCAAAGAGCATAACAACGCAGGAGATGACTCAGCAGAAAATATGGAGATATGATTTGAATGCGCCTCTGAGCCACTCAATCTTAGCCAAGTAATTTAAAAGAATCAATGCCACCAAGACTCAAGGGTAAAATCTATACACAGCAGCACCTATAGGAATATATAAGGAGTCTTACTTCAAATGGCTTCATGTTAATGCCTTCATCACTGCAGCTCGTCTTTTGAAACAAAAACAAGATGGAAGAAATTGAAGGGCCTGCAGCTTGTCTAAAATTACTATTTGAGGATCCAGGAAGTGAGGGAAATAAAGCATTGGCTTATTCTTTTTATCCACATCTGACTGGATTTCATTTCAAAATATCCTGATGTTCATTCTAACACTGCCTGTACAGTGGTCAGGCAGCAATCGCAAACCCTGGAGCAGGCTGCTGAGTAATCCAGACTCCAGTGACTGTGCATCCTCACTCAGTGGGAAGTTCGACCTTGCACACTCCATTTGTCCCTATCCTATCCATTTGACCCTACCTCTGCAGATCCCTCCCAGCAGAAAGATCTGCTGCTTGCGGTACCAGGCCAGCCGTGACAGTCACCTCACTTATTTATCCCATCTGCAGAGTGGAGCCCTCTGGTGGCGACCATTACTGACTGTTACACTTATACTTTTTTGACCCTGTTTTGCTGCATTTAATTTGTTCCCTTCAAAAGTATTATAGTTTGAGTTTGTTCAGATGTCTACAAAAAAACTCAAGTCTTTAGTTTTTAACTGGTTTTCAGCTTTGTTTAATTCAAGGTTTTTGTTATAGCTTGAATAAACCTGGTTAAAATGTTCAAGATTAAGACTCTACTGCAGAGCAGAACCTAAGGGGTGTTTTCACACCTTCATCCAGGAAACTTTACTGAACTGGGGATCAAAATCACAACATTTGCTATATATTCAGCTGATGTGGTTCCATTTTACATTGCACTGTGAAAAACAAACCAAACCCTTACACAACCTGTTCAACTCCTCGTCAGTGGTGCTGCTATACACACATTTGTTTTGGTTGTACTTACCCAGAATGCCCTGCGTTATAGTCTGCTTCCTGCTTTTGGAGCGGTATCTGGGCTGCTTGATGTTCACATAATCTGTTGAAACCTCAACAGATTTGTCTTCAACAAACTGAGACCTTGGTCTGTAGGCGGACTAGCAGGCATACAGCCAATCAGAGTTGAGGAGGTATCATTGCGCCTAAATATTTCAGGTTCTAGTTGTGTTTGGATTAAACACTGGAAACGATGTCTTGAGCTCACAACATTCATTTAAACTCAATAACCTCTTGCATCTTTCTTACCCTGATTTCCTAGTTCTTCTTCTTTTCTCCCATCATCTACCAGTGCCAAAATAAAGAATATTACACACCCACTGGTAGCTACTTCCTTATCACAGGACATTATATCCACAAAGTACAAACTAGGTGTTAGGTGTTTGAAGAGTCTAAGATGGTTAATTTGTTCTAGTTCTTAGTAAACTAGAAAAAATTAAAGATGCTCAAGGTGCTGAAAAATTGGATTAGGTACAATAAACTATTAAAAGAACAAGTCATTACATCTAATTTATATCAGCTGCAGATTGTACACCAACCAATTTTCTCAATTAAATGTTCTTTAAAAAAAATTATAAATCACAAATGATCAGCCTTGGCACGATGGCCACCAGCATCCTCAAGGCTATTGCTTGCCAACCCAATGCTAGCACTAGCATATATGTGGTAATGGACAGCACAGTTAGTAGACAATCCAGTGGGTGACCAGCCTAGGCATGCTAGTTCCCAGTCTCTCCAAACCTAATTCTGGACTACCCAATATTAGCATTGGCCTACTTCTGCCATTGGATGTCAGAGGAAGAAGGCAAATCAAGAGGTTAACCAACCTAGACATGCTAGTCACTAGCCTCTTCAAAGCTAATGCAAGTTGTTTCCTAATTTGCTAGTAATAGCTGTTATTAGTCAGTCATTAGCTATCTTTAGAAAGGATACAACCTCTTTCCAGAAGGAAGTAGACACTGTTGGATGTGCAGTAGTTTTAATTTTGACACAAACAAAGCTCCATGGCCACCCACTATCCCCTACAGTCTAAAAGAGCAACAGCAATAACTGAAGCACATAAATATTTACATTCATTGTATATTAGCTTGCAAACACACCACTTCCCACGCTGCATTTTCTTTGAAGTTTTATGTGCTTCATGAATCTATGAATGGAGCACATATTCAGTATAGCTCCAAATTATTCCATAAATAACTTGGAGCTCCGTTCCACAGAAAATCTGCAAATCGGTGAGTATGTGAACAGGATTCCACCGAAATTGAAATTCTAGCCTTTTCAGTCCACCCAGGTCCTCTTCAGTATTGCTTCCATGCAATTTTTTGATCCTGGGTTATCAAGAAACCTATTGGTGTTCGTAATTACCCAGAACCCGAGAATTGCTCTCAATAAAACGGTTCTGGGAGTTGAGATAAGCCCCTACTAAAAACAGGTGTGAATTAAAAACATAGAGCAAGAGGCTGCAGCAAGAGATAGAATCCATGTTCTGTGAGCTTCTGGACCCAGATTCTGCCTAACCGGTGCCACACGCTGCATTCCTGCAGAGACAGAGATGTGCTGTGTGAGTGAAATACATTTTCTTTTGTTTCTTCTTTCCAGACTATAGGAACACCTTTCGTGAGCTGGAGTGTGCGCTCCATGACTTGTGTGTCTATGGAAACAGTTCGCACATACTCCTTGCTGGGTCTAAGCGTGCATGTAGGTGTGAGCTGCCAGGTGCTGGGTCTTCTGTTCTCACAGTTCACTCACAGCTCTGAAACTGGAATGAGACAAACTGTCTTATAAACAGGCTCCTCGATTAATAAAACATAAGGCAAGCAAAATAAAAGGAGTCCCAGCCTCATGCAGCCGCCCACCTTTTCTCACTTGACTGAAAGAGAGGACTGAGCTGAAGGCCATGTGCAGCTAAGAGGGGAAAGTGGAGGTGCAGCTTGCAGTGGTCGGACGATAAGAGCCTCTGATGTTAGCGCAGCATGTCAGAAAAGAACAACAGTGCCCACTTTAAAAAGGACAAGAGGCTCTCACAGGCTGCAGGCAACAGGGCAACAGCAAGAGATGAGGGGAACCTCAGCAGGCCAGCATGTTGTTCAGAAAAACAGTGAAACAGAACAGGAACAGTAGCAATTTCACTTTTTTTCATGTTCTGGCAACAACATTTTTTTTTTGATCAAACTATTTTAAGATCTTAATCATATGTAGGCAGAACTGATAACTGATCTACAATCCATTGTACTTCTAACAGATTATGATGAAAATTATATATATGCTTTTCTGAAAGGAAGTCATCCCTCTATTTAACCCATTTTGTTCAGTTTTGTACAGTTGAATAGTTGCCACAGGAGACTAAAGAATTTCTCAACCATGTATAAATAAATAAATAAAGTAACACTCGTGTTTTTGATTAGGAAAATAACATGATGTAAAGCTAAAAAAAATCTATTTTTACATGATACTGCCCTTTTAAGAGGTAAGTGAGTTTCTGTGGAGAGGATTTGAGCTTCGATCCACATTCTTTTATTTGCATTTTAAAGCAATCCATTAAAAAAGGTTGATCAAAAAGGCAAAATTCTATATAACTTCCTCAGTTTTGCAGAAAAAATTATTACAGCTTGAGGTGGTTTTTGGCTTTTCCAAAAAAGAGTTAATGTGCTAAAGGGTCGATGGAAACATTTGCAGAATAAGTTGACGAAGAAAACTTTACCATCCATTGGTAGGTATTTTGCCTTAGAAGAGGTACAAAACTTTGAAACTTTAAATGTCCAAGTATTGCAATGCGTTACTTTGTAATACCTGTATTGAGAGGTCAAAGGAAATTTTTGTCAAGGCGTTTATGCAGCTATTTCCCTTGACATCAGAGATCTGTTGCTCCCGCTTTTATCCCTATTAATGGACATAATTTTTCAAGCAGTGAATTCATTCATAACAGGGTTGATAGCTGAAGTGTTAGCATCAAGTGTGATGGGATGGAAGAGGACGACCCGCTGCAGCGCATCCTGATGCGGATGGAAGACGCTGACATAGGAACTGTGGGCTGGTGGGTGGACATTAGGTCTAAAACGATTACACAAGAGCCATTTTACACCCTTCTGATGTTTACTCAGAGCTTCTCAGACAGAAATGAACACAGTTTCATAACCATAACAACCATGAGAATACAACGAGCCCTGAAGAGGAGCGAGGGCACGAACACACAGCCAGCATCAGTCAGCCGCTAGAGGATCCTTCAGACTTAACGACAGCTGACTACATCGTGTTCAAACACACTTGAAGAGCACATGTGACCTGCACATGTATGAACACGTGTGCAAGGGTTCTGCTGTGAAGTAGAAGGTGAAAGATAACAGAATTTTTGAACTTTTGAATGTGTTAAGTGTGGATCTGCTCCATTTTGGTTAGGCTGGGGAGTGTGTACCAACATCAATTTCAAGTCTTGCCACAAACTCTTAATTGGATTTAAGCCATTATAGATGCTTTGATCTAAACCATTGCTTGGTAACTGGTTATGTTTTGGGTTGCTAGCTTTTCTTCCACATACTTTAGGATCCAGTTCTGGCCTCATCTAACCAGAGCAGCTGGTGTACACTACAGAGCTTTTGGCAAACTTTGCAAGATTCTTCTTAGAGTTTAGGTTTCTCCACAGCTCATATTCTCAAAGAATCCTAAGACTAAAAGTAGCTTCTAGTGGGGTGCTGTGGTGGTGCGAGGGCCGGGCGTGGCCCGCGTGGGGAGGGCTTGGTCCTCGATACGGCTGTCACAGGTTCGAGTCCCATCCAGGTGGCGTTTGTCGCATTTCTTCCCCTCTCATTGCCCACTTTCCTGTCTGACCGCTTTCAAATGGAGGCCACTAGAGTCAATAAAAACTTTTAAAAAATGTTAAAAAAACACTAGCTTTTAGTGACGCCACCTTGTTGTTCGATGGTAAATTGTCCCAGAAGTTATTGTCGTAAATGATCATATTGTTGATTTGAGACCATTTTCAAGTAATAAAATGGTAATGGCATAATAACGTAGGAACTTTCACGGTTCGAGTTTTCTGTGTTTAGTTTGAGTTACTGTGTCTCTGAGTCCTCCTGTTGTCTTGTCTCCCCTTGATTGTTCCCAGGTGTGTCTCGTTCCCTGATTACCTCCTGTGTATTTAATGTCACCTGTGTCTCTGTGTTTTTGGCAGGTCCTTGTCGATTCTGTCGTCTGTCATTTGCTCATTGTTGCGTCCAGCTGTCCATCTGTATACCCTGTTGCTGCCAGTGCTGATTCTCTGCCTTCCGCTCTGCTGTGCTGCCAGGATTTTGGACTGTTTGGATCTATTTGTACCAATATTCATCATCAAACATCTTCTCCTCACTTCTACCCGGGTCTGCTGCATCCTGACTCACCACCGACTCCTAATTTCATGACAGGAACACGTTCTCAGAGGATGAACATTTAACACGAACAGGGAGAAATTTTAACTATCCAAAATAAATAAGGAAAACAACAGAAAGCAAAAAATAAATTATGAAGTCTGTAAAGAAATCATGTGTGAATACAGTTTTGTCCTTCAATAAATGACTTATTGAGACCAAAGAACCGGATTGAAGACTTCTCTCATCCAGTTTTTGGTAAAAGGAGAGAAAAGAGAAAAACAATAAATCATGTAAATGAAAATTATTGAGCTTTTTCTAAACTATCAAATGATTCATTGATTTATTGCTGTTAAATGGAAACACAAAAAAACTATACTGCTATACACTTATCAACACTCCACAGCAGTAGCTTGTAATAAAGCTCCAGGGCTGCCAAGCAACAGAAAACACCTTCCCAACAACGTCCAGCAGAAATGGGGATCCCACCTCAACACTAAAGGCCTGAACTGGCATTTCACTTGGAATGGCTTACACTGCTGCTGGAAAGACGTGAAAAAAAGTGGAGCAGACAGATGAGCACCATGTCGCCTCACAGTTGGAAAGCTTGGCACTGCCTTCTGCCATTTGGATCACCATGGAAACAGCCAAATACACCAGCAGCAGCAGCGCTGGTCCAGCTTTAAGTAAAGGGAACATGTAAAGGGAGAATTCAAAGCAAAAATATCATAAACCCATTGAAAATTATTGAATTTAAGGAATAATAAGGTTGTTTTACACGTCACAGACTTGGCACCGTGATGGAAGCATGGCAGAATGCACACACAGTCCCAGAAATGCCCACGTGATGCTCAGTGACATTTTTATCATGGTGGTGGGGTGAAGGGGCGAGGGGGGCGGGTGTTCCTGGAAGGCCCTGCAGCGCAGCGCAAAAACACGCACATGACGACGCATGTTGCACACAGTATCAGCTGGAACACCGAGCACGCGACCACGCACACGTGATTCACCGGCATCAAACGGAAAAAGAACAAAAAAGAGAAAGAAAAGAATTAAACCAGACGCTCAGCCGGCGCCCTCCTCTTATCCTCTTACCTGGACCGTGGGCTTCTCCCGAGCGGACCTCGGTGATGCTGCTCGGGTCACTGTGAGATCTTCCGCGCTGCACCACGCATTCATCATCCAGCCCGTCGGATGGTGATGCTGTTGATGATGAGGATGATGCCATGGTTGAAGAAAGAAGAAGGGGGGGAGGGGGGAATCTTTTAAAAAAAAAAAGCTTGATGTGAAAGAGGCGTGATCTCCGCCAACAGCCAACCAACCGGCCAAGGTCAGCGGCATCAAGTGGTAGGCGCTGATTTCATGCGCTGCGCTCCGCTGCTGCAGCTGCGGCTCCCCGGTCAGCAGCAGCCACCAGCGGGAAATCCATTACGAGCGCAGCATTATAGAGGGTCGACGGTGCCAAAAAACACGTGATCCCTCCACACACCCCAAAAAGCCCCTTCAATCTTTTCTCATGATTTTTCTCAACACACAGTTGAGTTAGACATGGAGCGAGTGAACTGTTCCTTAAAACAAATTTGATAGCAGCAATAATTGTGTTGTTTTTTCTCTCAGTGATTTTACGTTTTCAGAACAAATAAAATTATGGCTTATTTTTAAGTCAGTTTATTTACTATACATCACAGTACAAGACACTACAACGGTGTATTAGAGGCATAAAAGGTAGGAAATTTCCAGCAAAAAAAACCCCAGGGTCTTTAGAGTAATCTCAGAAATTTTCCAGAAAAAACAAGGACATAACTGAGCAAATTACACTTCTATTTTACCTTTCATTTTAGATCCTTCCAGTTATAAGCTATACATTCATACAGTAGGTGTTGATGCTCAGTTTTGAAGTTCTGTCCTATATATATATATATATATATATATATATATATATATATATATATATATATATATATATATATATATATATATATATATATATATATATATATATATATATATATATATATATATATATATATATATTTTATGTGATTGTCATGCAGGAATTTGCACATTTGGTTATGCTTCACTTTACTTGGAGATGCTAACCAACAGCTAGTGATGGTTAATGAGAAACTATTGGATCTTTATTGCAAGTGTTACAAACAAAGCAAAAACTATCCAACAGATCCTGATTTTTATTCCTCATTGAGTTTGAATAGAATGTGATTGGAAGGCCGTTCTTTCAGGCTTATATAATCATCATGTTATATAATAAACATAAATCTGCCCAACCTCTGATAAGAGACAAAACATCCTCAAGAAGCAAGTCAGATGTGTGGCCTCTCTTTAATATGGCACTAAGGATTATTACGACCTGAATGAAAGAGAAATCTCCAGCAATTTCCAAAATTATTCCTCACAAATTTTGCCTTATTATGAGCACATTTTATCAATAATCATTTCTCTTTATATCTTCCACATTCTGTCCCATTACAACCACAAAATTTCAGTGTTCTGTCATCTAAGTAGCACAAAACTGTGAGGAAGAGGTTTTCAAAAACCTTCAGAAGTAAAACTCTGAAAAGTGTGGCATGCTTTTGTTTTCAGCTCCTTTTACTTGAATACTCCTAACTAAAATCAAATGGAACTGGGTGTTATTTGAACACAGGACCTTCTTGCTACAAGGAAACAGTGCTACCAGCTGACTCTATTTTCAGTCACTCTGCTTCCAAACTGACTCATATACTATATTACTACATGAAGTATTCATTCACTGGCCTTCACTCACATATGAGATTAAGTAACAACCCATTCCTAGTTCATAGGTTCAATATGACGTTGGTCCACCTTTGCAGCTAGAACAGCTTCAACTCTTCTAGGAAGGCTGTCCACAAGGTTTCAGAGTGGTTACGGGGATTTTTGATAGTAAACATGAATCAACACAATTCATGTTGATTCATGCACAACATGTTGAGCACGTTGATTCATGCCTAAAAGCATGAATCAACATGCATTTGTGCATGTTGATTCATGCACAAATGCGCTTCCAGAAGTGCATTTGTGAGGTCACATACTGATAATGTTGTATGAGAAGGCCTGGCTCTCAGTCTACGCTCTAATTCATCCCACAGATGTTCTATTTGGTTGAGGTCAGGACTCTTCATCCATGTCTTTATGGACCTTGCTTTGTGTTCTAATGCACAGTCATGTTGGAAGATGAAGAGTCCAGCTCCAAACTGTTCCCACAAAGTGTGAAGCATGGGATTGTCCAAAATGTCTTGGTATGCTGAAGCATTCAGAGTTCCTTTCACTGGAACTAAGGAGCCATGCCCAGCTCCTGAAAAACAACCCTAAACCATAATCCCCTCTCCACCAAACTTTACACTTTGCACCATGCAGTCAGTCAAGTACCGTTGTCCTGGCAACCACCAAACCCAGACTCATCCATTAGATTGCCAGATGAAGAAGCACGATATGTCACTCCAGAGAAGGTACCTCCACCGCTATAGAGTCCAGTGGCAGTGACGCAGTGGTGCTTTACACCACTGCGTCCAACACTTTGCATTGCACTAGGAGATGTACGGCTTGGATGCAGCTGGTCACCATGGAAACCCATTCCATGAAGCTCTCTGCACAATGTTACTAAGCTAATCTGAAGCCCACATGAAATTTGGAGGTCAGTAGTGATGGAGACTGCAGAAAGTTGGTGACCTCTTTGCACTATGTGCTTCACTGTCTGCTGGCCTCACTCCGTCAGTTTATGTGGCCTACCACTTCATGACTGAGTTCCTGTCGTTCCCAAACACTTCCCTTTTCTTATAATACAGCTGACAGTTGACTGTGGAATATTTAGGAGCAAGGAAAATTCATGACTGGATTTGTTGCACAGGTGACATTCTATCATTGTTCCACGCTGGAATTCACTGAGAACAACCCACTCTTTCACAAATGTTTGTAAAATCATTCTGCATTTCTGGGTTCTTCATTTTATACACCATTGGCCATGGAAGTGATTTGAACACTTGAGTCCTAATTAGGATGGGTGAGCATACTATTGGCAATATAGTGTATATAACTAAGACTTGGATGCATGTTTTCAAAAAATACTTTTGAAACATGCAGAATTTCTCACTGCGTAGCAATTATGCACAACTTTGTGTTAGATCTCATAAAATTCAACATACATTGAAGTTTAGACTGCACTTGACATGTGAAAACAATGAGAGAATATACTTTTGAGAAATATAAGTGTGTGTGTTTTTTGTTGCTTTTTTTAGTTCAATAACTATTAATGTTTCATATTTAATCTACAAATACATGCGTTGAAATGTTTGAAAAAGGAATGAAGGAACTAATTTCACCACTGGGAGGCGATAAAGAGAAATATATCTGATTGGCACCGAGCAAATAAGACCAAGTGCTGAAGAAAAATGGCAGAAGGGAAAGTGAGCGAGAGTGATTCCGTGAACCGGTTAATTGATATAATAGAGTCACAGAATTCAGCTGAGAATGACAGCTCGGAAAGTTCTGGAGCTCGTTACCCGCAGGACCTCCGAAGCGTCCTGGTTACCAGTGTTTTAAACCTGGAGCAGCTGGACATTGACCTGTACAGGTACGTAGCTCCAGTTCGTCCCTTCTAAAACAATTAGAAATTCGTTCACTTGCTTCTTGTTAACGTTGTGTTTTAACTGGGGCCTTCGAAAGAATAAAAAGTTTTGCAGCTGAACACCTCTTTTGGCATTAGAGAGGTGTTTAATGCCAAAAACCGTCTCTGTCAGTGTAGCAATTCCGGGTAGGTGACTTTCTTAATGCCTGAATAAATCGCTGCAAACGTAAATAAATGGGTTGAAAAACACACATGGTCGCGGCTTATCTTTTAAAAATTATTTAATCAGCTCCAAGCTTATTGTGACTGTTTTTTTCCAAGTTCAACATAGATGAAAGTATTTTGGTAAGGAGATGTAGCAGTGACTTTTTTTGTGGAAAAAAAGCTATATTTATATAAATAAACCACTGGGAAAAATGCTTTCTTATAGACTACTCTCATAAATTTTATAGTCATGTGGACTAACGTTCCTGTAATGATTGTAATATAAAACAATCAAACATTTAGATTTGCACTGACATCAGCTCCTAACTAGAATTGACCAGTTTATATATATATATATTTTTTTTTTTTCTCGTGTATGTATATATATGAGAAAATCTAAAAGCTGCAGGACTCCGGTCCTTGAGGCCTGGATTAAATGACTTTAAGTTTAAATCCTTAATTGTAAGGATTTAAGGGCCCTGGTCTAAAACACTAGCTCCACGTGAGAGATGGACCCCAGGAGACAGCAGCTTGGCTGAACACACTTTTATCATTTTAAGGCTTTCAACCTGCTCTGAAGCCTCCTGGTATTGAAAATGTTAGAAGTCTCCTGGAAAGTTCTCAGTTGATGTTAAGGGCTTATTTTTAGTAGGAAATAAGAATATGAAAACGCCTGTGCTAATATCAGATGGACACAAAAAGCTCCCAAAATATATGATATATTCTAGAACTATTGCTCAATATTGTAATAATGGTTGTGATTGACTTCTCTTTCCCTGAATCTTTTTCTTTCATCACAATTTCCCCTCTCCTCTGTTAGCTTTAGAACTAAGTAAAAATAATATGAAGGTCCGCCAAATATAGCATCAAAGCAGTCTGATTCTACATACTGTCTGCTCTAATAAGCTATAGAGTTGAAAGTGTGATCTCTAAATTCTTAAAAATGTAGAAATCACATTTTCTCTGTCCAAAAGTGTGATGTAGCTTCTGCTTCCATTATGAATTAAAAATTGCTGCTAATGTCAGAAAACTGGAAAAAAAAGAAGTGTACAGTTTTCTTGCCGATCACTAATCTTTAAAAAGCCTAACCTTCCGATTCCAAATTTGGCCGATACAATTTTTTTTGTCACTAAATGTAGTAATAAACTCACAAACTTGACCATGTTAGATTGGTTTCACATGTATGTATCACCCGATCGCGGCATTTTGGAAATCGGGGCCTGTTTGTCATTGCACCCTTATTGGAAAACAATGTTTATGAAAACTGTTAATTTTTTAATTTTTTTTCATATTTTATTTTGCTATGAACTGGAGTTCAAAATAGTCATCCACAAAACTGTGAACATTTCATCCCTAGGAACAGCTAGAAGCTACTTAACCTGCTAGCAGGAAATTTTATTTTTTATTACGAGCAGCTTTGAGCAGCTGGATCTGATAAGAGTATTGTATTTCAGTCCCATCTCTTTCTCCCCCAGGGGAACACACCACTGGGTGCCGCGCACGCAACGCTTATTTGGCGGTCAGATCATTGGCCAGGCCCTGGTGGCTGCTGCCAAATCAGTCAGTGACGATCTCTACGCACACTCGCTCCATTGCTACTTTGTGCGAGCAGGTAAGACTTGGAATTATGAAGCATCTGGAGCCAAGCAACAGTCTGAAGAGTTGAATCATTTTTTTGTGGGTTTTTTTTTCCATTCTTTTCTTCCAGGAGACCCTAAGGTACCGGTTCTGTACCAGGTGGACCGCACTAGAGATGGGCGCAGTTTTACTGTGCGCTCTGTGAAGGCCATCCAGCACGGACAACCCATCCTGATCTGCCAGGCGTCCTTCCAGCTGCTGCAGCCGAGCCCGCTGCAGCACCAGTTCCCCATGCCGGTGGTCCCTCAGCCTGAAGACCTGCCCACCGTTGAGGAGATCATCCAGCGTTATCTCAGGTACGACTCTGTGTGGTGGAGATGTGAGCCAGTCAGATGTTCTGCTGTCTGTACTTTGTGGTGGACATTAGGCTTTTGATGGGGTGAAAGTATTACATGGTGGTGATGCTCTCTGTCCCACCTGTGTGAAATTTGCTGGTGAATGTTATAGCAGTAATGTTTTCACAGAAGTGTTTTTGTGACAAATAATCTAAACTCATTGTTGGAGGTAAGCAATTAATTAATCTCAAGATAAATGAAAACAAAATTAACAGTTTTGATTCCACTGATATTTTTTTGAAGGGTAAGTTTGTTTACAGAGACCTCATAATCCATTTTATTTATAGTTTTGGTTGTGTGTGTGTGTGTGTGTGGATTTGATTTCTGTTTTATTGTTTTTGGTTGTATATTTTGGATATTTTAAATGTCTCCCAGTTCCTGTGCTAAATATTTACTGTAAATTTTAAAGTTTTTTGATCTTTCAGAGTGTATCATTACACCATTATCAATATATTACTTGGAAATGGATTCAAAACAACAGTATTATTGTTTATCGTAACAATTACTGGAGCAATTTATCATCAAGCAAAATATGTTGTCTTGACAGACCTAATGAGGAAATAACTAAAACCTTTTAAATTTAAGATGCTCTGAACTTCCTTCCTCATCCCTGAAACCTCCTTCTCCACTCCTCTGGGATTTGGGGTCAGAGTTCAAGTATTATTTGACCTTTTGAGATGCCAATTAGCTACTGGTTGTAAGAAGAAGCTCCTTGTTTCCATGGTTGTGCATCACATCAGCTGTCTGAAAGTAAAAATTAATAAATAAATTACACAGCATCCAAAACCAAAGGGAATTGTCCAAACATGCAATGCCTCTCCCCTAAAAACGTATGAATAAAATTGTAGAATAAGGACAGATGAGAACTCGCTGCTCCATCAGGCTGCACAACGAACTCTGTCTTCATTCTGCTCTGAATGTGTTCTGAGGATCTGCTCATTTCACAGTAAACCAGACCTGACGGAGAGTGCAAAACAAGGCCTGAACAAACTCCTGGCTACCGAGGTTCCCATCGAGGTGAAGCCCGTCAGCCCAGCACAGTTTTACCGCCATGTTTCAGGAGAACCGCGGAGGCTGTTCTGGGCCAGAGCGCGAGGACATATCGGTAATATTTGAACAGCCCATAACTACAAAAAACAAAACATAATTGAACGAGTTCTGTGGATGCAGATGGCTTTTGTTCCCATGCAGGTGAAGGAGACATGAAGTTGCACTGCTGTGTGGCCGCCTACGTGTCAGACTTTGCCCTCCTGGGGACGGTACTGCTGCCGTATCCTAAATACAAGGCCCGCTTCACCGCCTCCCTGGACCACGCCATGTGGTTCCACAGCACCTTCCGTAGCGACGAGTGGATGCTGTACGAGTGTGACAGCCCCTGGGCAGGTCAGTACCTCCTCCTGTAACCCCGCTGTCCTCGCATATCTGCCCCACTTCGCTCTGAACATCAATGGTGTTGGCACCATTCTGAGTGCTGCTCAATTAATGAATGACCCACTCATTTAAGTGGTGGAACAAGGACCTCTTAGAGCAGTGATGTCCGAAGTGGGTCCTGGAGGGCCCGGCACCCTGCATGCTTTAGTTCTCCCCTTGGTGGTAGTAACAACCTTCTCAGCATGTCGGTGTTCTTCTTTGGCCTTCTTCTGAGCCATCATTTGATCCAGGTGTGTTAAATCAGGGAGAGAAATAAAACATGCAGTATGCCGACCCACTTTGGACACCACTGTGTTAGAGGTGTCTCTAAGTGACTTGTGTAAATCATTAAACTCTCGGCGCTCTATTTTTCCCTGAGTTGACGAACCAACCAAGACAACGGATGCTGTAATACCTGAACCTTCAAGTTGGGGTTTATTGAAATGCTCTGAAAGGCTCTTTGCATGTAATCATACTTAAACTAAGGACACAGATTGCTCAGCCTTACATTTTGGGGTGTGTCCATTTTCAAGTCTCACTATAGCCAGTTGATGTCTAGAGAAGCACCGATCCGATATTAATATCTAAATCGTTACCAATATCGATAGAAATTCTAGATATGGTATCAGTGGCAATGTGCCTGACCCGTTAGAGCAGATCTATTCAGTCTAATTCTGAGTGATGTCATGCTTTATTATTTATTTTACATTATATTTGGAATTCCTAATTGTGCTTTCGGAACCATTTAAAAGAAGGTTGGTTGCAATTTATTTTTACATGTTTGGCCAACATTGTCAACGTGTTTTTTCGGTTTCTACATTGGCTGTTATACTCTAAATTGTGCTGACTTAACAAAATAAAATTGTTGTGAAGCTGCTGGTGCAGAGTTATCAAATAGATTTTTAATTCACTACATTTATGTCTGTGTTTAAACAAAGAAGCGTTTTAAATCAATTCAGCTGTTTTTCTGTATCAGGTTGGTATCGGCTGATCCGATACGTCAGATTTGTCCTTTTTCCTAAATTTTTTTCCATTTCCAGTTAGAGCCTAACATTTGTGTTCGTTTTTGGTGTGTGATTGTTGATTCCTGCAGGAAGCAGCAGAGGACTGGCTCAGGGCCGGCTGTGGAGAAGAGATGGGGTCCTGGCAGCCTCGTGTTCTCAGGAAGGGGTCCTGAGAGTCAAACCTGTCCCAGAGAACAGCAAGCTATAGCAGTTTTTTTTTTTTTTACATATTTGCTATAATTATGAATGATATCTGCCGTTTTAAGTGTTTTATGGAAGGATCGCTTTTAAAATGTTAAAATATCATATATTAAAATTATTTATGTAGGGGGGCAGGGAGGTACAATCTTTCTAACTTCTAGGGTTTTACATGTCAGGACTTGAATAACATTTTTTTCAGTTTTATGAATGTGTATGATATGTTTGTACACTGGAGGCTAAAATATAAGCCATATTAAAACCTAATAAAGACATGATATCTGAAAAACCTTGCAGACGCAGCGAGATGTACCGTTTATTATGACTGTGTACAATTTATAACATTATCTATCAGCTTGAAATATTTCAACTTTAGAAATTAGTATTGTAAAAAATTAATGGATGAAAGAGCTATTTTTAACACATTCCCAAAAACAGAAAAGACTACAGTGGATTTAAGCTTTTCTGTATTTCTTGGAAACATTCATGCAATGATGTTGTATAATGTAAGAGTCAATATACAATATTAACGCCTTTTGTTGACTTTATTGCAACATTTCTGACCTGTGGTGTCTTGATAACATGAAACAAAACATGGTAACTTGTTTTTAATGTATAATTTTCCTGTCAGGGGTATCCCATAAGTGAGTGTTGGTTTAATTATTGCTTTGGTGTTAAAATGTGCTTTTTATTTAGCTCAAATGTGAAAGAATCAAGAGGATTATGTACTGTAACAATAAATCTTGTAACTTGTGATAAAATGTTAATGCATTTAAAACTTGTGAGGAACATTGGTTGAAGCAGCTAAATGAACAGTGTGATGGTGAAGAACCCAGAACACAATAAGTGCCATTTTTGTTTTATTAAAATGCAAAGGGATGCATAAAAAAACAATGAGCATGTCAGAGAGTTTTCTATATCTCTTCACATGGAACCGTTGCAAGAAATAATGTTTTGTTTTGTTTGTTTTTTTCATAAAATTAAAACTGGGCCTTGTTTGTACTGTGTGATGAAGCCAGTGTACCAGGAAATAACCCACATATGCAAAATACGTGAAAATAATTTTAAACCTGGGGCCTCAAAAGTCAACATTTTCCTTCTTTGCAGAATCCCCAAAAGTTGTGTTAAAAGTGTTTTGGAGACTTTTATGGAAAAATAAGAGAAAAGTTTCAATATCACTCTAGAAGAAATTCAAATTCAAAATTACTATTGATCCCAAGGGGAAATTAAATTAAAGATGTAAAAGTATGATGACTCGGTCATTTTTTTCTCCTTTATCCCTGCTTTTAATTTAATTAAATATGAAGATATTGATACAATATGGTACCTACAATTTTATAATCAGCCAATTTCACAAAAAGAGTAAAAAAAAACCTTAGAGGAAGCTATTGTTTTGACACCTAGCTACGCCACTCGGTTGCTATGTGGTTCGCGCCCTTAGTTACCAATTTTTCCCATGATGCATCACTTCAAGGAGAGCTTTAAGATATTTAGTTAACGCTAAATGACATTCTATTCCAAAATAATATTCTATTGAAAGAAAGTAAGTATTTTTATCTCCTTTCTGAACTCTATTTTAATCACATATCCGGAAAACTGATCACACTAATGTGATTCAACCCCGTTAGCGGTAGATACTGACAGCAGCTAACGTTAGCTTCTCAGTTTCTGAGCTTTGTCCTTATAGTTGCGGACTGCAAACATGTATCTTTAAAATAAGGTAAGTCTTAGGAACGGTTTCTGTGATGTGTATGAAACAGTGCTGGCTTAATTTGTTTTTGACGCTGTATGAAATGCAGTGAAACAACCGTGCTAACATTACCGCTATCTTTCTAAGCTACGTAGTACTGTACTGAAGGCACGAGACTTTGTTTAATATTCAGTTTAAATCGTTTTTCAGGTATATGGAAGCAAACACAAGTCGAAGTCTTAAGTTTGCACATTCATAATGATGGAGAAAGAACAACAGAGCTTCATAATCTTTAACGCTTCCAAAAGAGAGCTGTTTGGCATCAACAATGGCTACAAGTACATGCAGAAAAGACTCAGAGCGCAGTGGAAGATCCAGAGGTAAGAGTAACCCCGCTGCCCAATCAATGTTTTGGCCTACACAGTCATGGGGAAAACTGACTTAATTGTCCAGAAGACTATCACTGACATCCTCCACAATGAGACTAAGCTGCCAAAGGTCATTGCAAAGTAAACCTGGTGTTCACAGAGTGCTGCATCTAAACATAGAAGTAGAAAGTTGAGTGAAAGGGAAAATTATGCAAAAGGAACATGAACACCTGCAACCCTGAGAGGATTGTGAAACAAAATCCATTCATGTGTAGGGAGGTTGGTAAGTGCATCTTAATATGGTGAACTTTTCAGTGGCATTTTAATTTATTGAGATGCTATACACACTGCACTCTGGGTTTATTATTATTTCATGACAATAGTGCTGCCACAAAAGCCATCAAATAAATAAATACACAGTGAAATAATTCCATATATTTTAAAACAAAAGTTTTCCTTCAAATGACAATTGGTAAATAAATTTTATTCACAATATTAGGTAGATTTGGTTACAGTGAGGGGAGTCAGCTTTCTTGACAAACGGGAAACTTTCCATCAACACACAATGAATAAAACATTATTAAAAATTGCTCAATAACCATGACAACAGTAAAAAAGAAACACAGACTCAAATACAGTAACCTCATTAGGACAATATAAAAAAAAATAAAACAATATTGAAACTAGGCTAATTATTTTTGTTTAAACTTATTTAAAAAGGGTATATTTAATTATTTCACAAGACATCTAATTGCATATTTTACAGTTTCATAATATATTGAATTATTCAGTGGTCAATTATTTAAGGATGTTTTTTAATTTTATGAGGTTTTATGGTATATTTATGTATTTAATTTTGTCACTCTTTACCCTCCATAGTGGCTACTTACAAACCAGTTTACCTGTTCATGACTTTAGATTTTATCCTCCTTACTGAGTAGCTCATCTTCATGCTTTGCAGTATAAAGGAAGAACTGTCTGTAGAGAAGCTGAAGGGTGTGAAGCTGTGGATAACTGCCGGCCCAAGGGAGAAGTTCACAGCATCAGAGGTGATATGCATTAAGGCATTTCACAGCAGCGGAATGTTACACAATAGCTTCAGGAAGAATGAAGATCGTTTTGTGCAAACTTATCCCATATTTTTTTCCACAGCTGGAGGTGCTGAAGCACTACCTGGACAGAGGAGGAAACATGCTGGTCATGCTTGGAGAGGGAGGAGAAATGAAATATGAAACAAACATCAATTTCCTCCTGGAGGAGTTTGGAATAATGGTCAACAGTGGTGCGTGCAGCAGTCTGACGCAGAGCCCAGATTCCCCGGTCTGAGTCGGCACCAATCTTTCTCTCTCTCCTTTCACTGCAACAGACGCTGTAGTTCGGAATGTGTACTACAAATACTTTCACCCCAAGGAGGCCCTGGTCTCTAACGGCGTGTTGAACAGGTCAGCTGTCACCTTCTGGTCTTCGTAATGGAAATGCGCTCTTTAACTTGCGGAGATTTCATCATTCTCCTTTCTTTCTTTTTCCTTTTTTTTTTTAAAGAGAAATCAGTCGAGCTGCCGGCAAAGCTGTAACCGGTGTGATCGAGGATGAAGCTATTGGAAACAACACACAGTAAGCAACTCTGCTTTCCGACGACAGTTCCTTTGGTTGGTATGGTTGCTGTGGTCTGAAGTTGAGTTGACCTGTGTGGGTTTCTGCAGGGCTCTGACATTTGTGTATCCTTTTGGAGCCACACTGAGCGTGATGAAACCTGCTGTGGCGGTTCTGTCCACCGGCTCTGTCTGCTTCCCACTCAACAGGCCCATCCTGGCCTTCTACAATGGAAAGGCCTGTGGATTTCATTCTTTCTACATATTTTACCCCCAAACTTTATGATAATGACCACCAGTAAGTATAATTAGTATAATTAGTTTTTTGTCTCACACAGGAGACTGGCAAACTGGCCGTTTTGGGTTCCTGCCACATGTTCTGTGATCAGTACACAGACAGGGAAGAGAACAATAAAATAATGGTGAGTCCAAATACTTGAAGAACTTTTTGTAAAATGATTGATAACAATTGGGTGAAGATCTAATGTTTTCAAGAGGTGTGTTTTCCAATGGTACCACAAAATTTGGTGTTTATTGATATAACTATAAAACTACTAATAAAATAATTGCAGCCTATTTTCTGGTACATAACAGCAATCTGAGCCCCAAAATACAAACATCGCTCTTTAAAAAAGAAACCTAGAAGGAAACAAACTTCAAACAAACTGGTGGGACACCAGTTACATAAAAAGTATGATTTTTAACTGCTTATGTTTAACTGTATTTTCTTGTTATTTTATATTTATCTATGGTCTCATGAAAGTAGCAGTGGAGAAAACACTAAAAGTAGCTTTATGAGCTTATAAACCTCATCAGTTACATAATTTCAGCTGCTGCATACCTCTGAATTTTTTTTTTTTTTTTTTACTTCTTTTTAGAACATTTTGAACAACATGCAAAAACAGAAATAAAACTGTTTACCTCATTTTCATCGCAGGACGTTGTGCTTCAGTGGCTCATGTCAGAAAACATTCAGCTGAATCAGATCGACGCAGAGGATCCCGAGGTGTGCAGACTGGACCGTACTAAGAGATCACCACCAGCGATCGCCGTTGGCTCACTTCCTGTCGTTGTATCGCCTAGATTGCAGACTACACAATGCTGCCAGACACGGGCCGCTTGTCAGAACAGCTGCGAGTGTGTTTACAGGAGGGAGACGAGAACCCGCGGGACTTCACCTCCCTCTTTGATATGTCTTTGTTCAATTTGTCGCCCAACAGTTTACCAGAAGTTATAAGGTACATGGAGCGAGCGTTTGACACACGCCTTTTTGGTTTTTTTGTCTCTCATAGCTAAAACAATATGTTTGCAGTTCTTTTAAGCAGCTCAATGTGAAACACGAGCAACTTCAGCTCATCACGCCACAGTTTGAGACGCCGCTGCCTCAGCTTCAGCCTGCTGTGAGTCTGTGGACTCAGCATTCACTGAGCAGGAAGCAGATTGTAACACTGATGGATGTTATTTTGTCCTTGAAGGTCTTTCCCCCTGCATTAAGTGAGCTGCCTCCTCCCATGCTGGACCTGTTTGATCTTGATGAAACGTTCTCCTCTGAGAAAGTACGACTCGCCCAACTTACCAATAAGTGTAAGGAGATTAGAATCCCCAATATCTAGTTAACTTTCTATTGATTATTTCTATTGAAAATGGTAACACTCCCCATGCTGACTTGACCTTTTAGTTTTTTTGTCTAATCTGCAATAATTGTAGTTAAATTGCATGATCTCTTTAATCACACTGCAGTTTCCTGCCTGTGTGCAAATTTATCTGCCCAGTGTTTTTATGATAAACAGGAAATGTTTAGCTCAAAAGCTCATTTTGGTGACCTACTTGTAAACATCTAACATGCAACAATGGACTGGACATGATGCAGATTTTGCAAAGTGAAGCTCTTCAAGAGTGAAACAGATTTAAATCATCACACCCAAACATTAAACATGTTATGTTTTCTGTTTTTGTTTTTAAAAAAAGGCACAGATGACGACCTTGAGTTTTATGTACGCAAATGTGGTGAAATTCTGGGTGTGACACCGAAGCTGGATAAAGAGCACAGGGACGCCAAGCACATCCTGGAACACATTTTCTTCCAGGTTGTAGAATTCAAGAAACTTAACCAGGTAAGATGCTAAATGATGGTGATTCTTAGGGGCCAGTGCCCTGCAAACATTGCTTTCCCTCACAAATGCCTTTTGATACCAGACACCATGATGATTCATGGTGACTGCTGTGGCAGCTTTTACTAAAGCAAATGTTTTACTTTTTACAGGAACATGACTTCGACCCAGAGACCCGATTCACTCCACTCTGATCGGAACCACAATCATGTTAAGACCTTTTCCTCATGGTTTCAATATAAAAACCACATGGAGACCAAAACTGTAAACAAATGTTATTTCACACTGCATTTTATTTAATGGAAACAAATAAATGTGTTTACTTTATTAGACTACACTTTATAAAAATAATTTTTCCTGCAGTTTGACCCTGATTGAGAGAGTCATCTTAAGTCGTCAAAGTCAGGTTTTCTTTCCACCAACGTTTCCTTCACAGTCAGCTAAGAGTCTCTGTTGGCTCCCTGATCAGGGCAACCTTCAGGCAGCTGAGGCTTGGGGCTCCACGTTTGCTCCTGAGCGCCGGACTCTATGAAGAACCGGGGGCTGTTGCTTTCCGACTTGATCACGGAGACATCCAAGGAGCCCTGTGAGGCCGAGAGTAACCCGTGGGACTGGTCGAAACAGACGGAGTTTCGGGGCTCTTTGGGAAGCACGCGGGGGGTAGAGAACTTCCCCTGCGGAGGGATGGAGAGGTTCCAGCAGTCTGTCTCCTTCATGTTGAAACCGCAAGGTGGAAACACCACGGAAGGAGAAATGGCATCCGACGACAGGCAGAGGGACGCAAGGATGGACGACCTGCCGTCAAACCCGTCCGCTCCGGCGGCGTTAGAAGGCTTCGACGTGGACAGTTGGTCCAGAGAGGAAGCGGACAGGAAACTCTGCTCCCCGAAAAAGGCCCTGTCCAACTCCGACGGAGAGTACTCGTAACTTTTGACGTCTAGAAAGGGAGAAACGTTTGGAATGAAACCTTTAGGCTAATCAGATGGAAATGAGGCCGCTTTCTGAAATATGGACCTTACCTTTGAAGACAACAGCTTTCTCCATTGGGTCCATTGAGGCAGGAAACAGTTCAGTCAGCTGCTGGTGGATTTTAGCTGCTGGTTAATTGAAGCAGCTGGGATGAGAGCGGGTCATCAGGAGGGGGAAATGACCTGCTACAAGCCGATCAATGGCTCTGAAAACTTCTGTATAAATGTACAGGACTACAACTTCCTGTTTTATGGGTCGCTATGTCTGTTTTAATATATGTATGTCTAGAAGGAAGGAAATGTGGTTTCTTTTTTTTTTCTTTTTTTAATGGTAAATTTTCTATTTAAATGACCATAAAATAAAATACAGAAGAATTTTTAAAAAATTAACAATTACTGTTAAGCCAGTCCCAACCAGAGCCAGCCCAAAGCTTTTTAGGGCCTTTGGTAGATTTTAATTTGGGTGCCTATTACTCCTTAGCCACCATTCCAGCACTGATATTCTATGTATATTGTGTGATGATTCATTATTTACATGCTGTGCTTTCAACAACAGATTAGTGCTTAATTCCTTTCAGTCTTTAAGTAGTCATTTTAGGAATTTCCAGCTCTCTGATTGGACAGATGCCTTGGAGAGTGAGAAGAAACTGCAACTGGCAACGAACTTCCATTCATGCAAACCTAATGGTCTCACTGATCTAAGAAACCAGGCACTCCTTCAAAATAAAAGCCTTGATATTTCAAGTGGTCAGACACTAGAAAAGTTGGATTTGAGGTAGCCGTTTTTTTTAGTGACAGGTAATTTAAAGAATCATTTAATGTCCCATCAGTAAATTAAATCTTTTGGTCAATCACTGCTAAGATTTTATTCTGTTAAGACATTTTGAACTGTTTTGACTTCGTTTCTTTAGGCAAGCAGAACAGAAAAGAGCCCAAAGTTAATATTTTATATTTTGGATGATTCTAAGCATGTTACAGTTTATTGAGCACAAATGATTCCTCTGAGTACAGAACCACAGAGAGTGGCTCGCAGGAGGAAGATGTATGCTCATTTTGAAGTGAAGTGAGTTTAAATTCTGCCTGTATTGTTTCTTCGTCTGCTGTTCAAGATACAGTAATTGTGTTACAACTCTAAATAATTGAATTTTAAATTACTCATAACTCCATCCTGAAGAAAACCTTCTTGATCAAGACGTTCCTAAGAAAAGGTATTGGTTTTAAAACTTGCACATTTCTCCTATTTTGTTTGTTTCAAAATTTTTCTTGGAATTTCACCAGAATTCCAATAATTTTTGTGAGGAGGATATCTCGCACTAATGTTGATAAAACTTTTGTTCACAAAATACTTACAGAAATTCAAATACAAGAAAGGGGAAAGTTTTCACCGCAGGTGGTCTTCCTTCTATTTTTTGGGGTTGGTAATTGAATTATATTTTCTGAGTCACACATGAGAGAACTCTTACATTTACAGTTTTACAGTTTTTGTCAATGGTGCTCAACCCATCCACGTACATGAGTATGAAAAAAACCATGTATATTTCTTTGTCACTCACAGACACAAAACTACTGACACCTTCACAAATGCTTCAGATTCTATTCTTCAGCTTCACAAATACCAGGCACAAATATATTTTAACAAATTATACCACCATGCAGTGGTGATTCTAGCCCAGTTTTAGGGATGCTTTAGTATCTCAGCACCTCTGAATAGGATTGCCAGACAGAATGGATCAGGAGAGGAACTGCAGACCTGCTAGAACAGGGCTGGGCCTGGAGGGCCGGTCTCCTTCAACTTTTAGATGTATCTGTACTTATACACACCTAAATCAAATAATGAGGTCATTAGCAGGACTCTGGAGAACCTGACTGCAATAGGGAGGTGAATCAGCTGTTGGATTCAGGCGTGATGGACGAGGGAGACATCTAAGAGTTGCAGGACAGCGGCCCTTGAGGACCAGGAGTGCCCACCCCTGGTCTAGAACCTAAAGGATCAGAAATCAGCGTCTCTTCATCTTCTGTCATTTCCTGAGGCTGTCATGGTACAGAACATTTAGCTATGATTGATTCAGTTTCTTATTGTGATTTTAGCTGACTATTGTGGTTGGAATCTTTGTTGAGTTTGGATGAAATTTAATAAATAATAGCATTAGCCAAAATAAGTGACCATTTCAAGAACAAATCATAGTAATAAATGAACAGTAAATACATAAATATTTCCTACATTATATTACTTTCTGAGTGTTTTATTAAAAAATGTTGGTATATTTTATGAATAATTGTTCAGTGGTCATTTAATGTATTTCTTCACTAATATTGTATTAATGTGGTTTACCTGTTTGGATAATCCGACTTCCTATCAATGAAGAAAAAACATGCTAAGCAAAAATGCACCAGATTCAGACTTGCAGGCCATGAACATTGTTCTTTTATCCTATGAATTACTGACATGTCTCTTAATTTTGTTTGTGAATGTATGTAAATAAACAGTTAGATTTAGAAAACTGCACCAAAACTGTGTGTGTAGGTGTGTGTGTTGTTTTATTTTGAAGGTCCGAACAGATGACTTTCCCTCTTCCCATTTGGCTCTCTGCGCATATCCGCAGCGCAGCCACGTCACAGATCTGGCCGTTCGGGGAGAAGGGCGCGAGATAGAAATTGCAGAGCGCGGACGGAATGATCGTTCCGCTGCAGCTGATCGTTTCCAGGCTGCACAGTCCAGCTCAAACCTCCAACCACCTCCACTGCTGCTGGCTGCTACATTAAAAATATTAATAAAGCAGTGAACGTCGTGATATTTTCCTATTACATTTGCACATGACGTGCTGCGGCGGCGGCGGCAGGCAGAACCACTGGGTGACTGTAAACTAGAAGAAAACAGAGGGAAATGTCCTGGTGGCCGCGCGGGTAAGAGACTCTTTACTGCTGTCTGGGTTATTCTGTGGAGGTTTATTACTCGTCTAAAGGAGCTTCTCTTTCACCCAACAGTGTTAGAAGCAATCACGCTCCCTGAATAAACATAGTTAAGTGAACCCGAAAGTTAATTTTTGAGCTGCCGCCCTTTTCCGGAGTCATGAACCCTAACTGGGCCTTTTTTGTTTTCCATCAACCGCTTTCTATGTGAAATCAGAGAGAAGAGAAATCCCTGCTTTCATCTCAAAAGCACGATAAAACTAATAGTCGTCTCTGGAAATGTATCATTTAGCCTCCGGTCACCAGCTAACAGCTAAACTCGCTAAACTTGTTCTCCTAATCTGTTATCCATGTCTTTTGTTGTTTTGTGTTTCGGTCTGGTTTCCAGTGAGGATGGAGACGACGCCATGCATCAGGACACTGATTCTGATGTGGCCGAGCACAGGGACGGAGGGAAGGGGAAGGTGAAGTGGACACAAGATGAGGTGATTGTTTGGACATGTCCCCGTTTGGCTCTGTTTATGTGTCTCCATGCGGGACATCCGGCCTGAAACCTGTTGATGTCTGCAGGATGACAAGCTGAAAGCGCTGGTCCACAAACTGGGATCCAGTGACTGGAAACACATAGCCAGCTTCATCCCAGTGAGTGACTAAAGATCTTTATGTTTTATGGCATCACAGTTAAAATCCTGAGCATACTGTTTTTTGTTTTAGAATCACACAGAGCAGCAGTGCCAGCACCGCTGGTTTAAGGTCCTCGATCCAGAGCTGGTTAAAGGTCCCTGGACCAAGGAGGAGGATGAGAAGGTGGGCAGCGTTTTGCTTACAGAATGACCCAAACTAAACGGAAAAGACACCAATATACCCATCGTATCTCAGGTGGAGGGTGGTGTTCATCTGTATTTTATCACAGAAAGTTCTGATAAAATACAGTAATGCAGGTAACCTGTGAAAATGTTGAAAGGTGTGTGAATACTTTTGCAAGGATCTCCTGCAGCAGTCAGTCTGGCAGCAAATCTAAAGATTAGACTAAAGAATGCTGCTGTATGCAGTCATGTATCTTCATGACTGTCCTGACATCCTGATAGCTCAATATCTGAGAAACTGAGACAATATTGTACAGCAACATGTCCTAAACACCACAAGTAGTACTCTAGAAAATTTGTAATGTGCTTCCCTAGCACACCAGTCACATATAAAGTGTGATGTGTGTCACTAATCTGCTCACAGTACCTGATTTTAATCGCATTTTCAAATTTATTGATACCCTAAATAAAGAAAAATAGTCAAATTAACAATCCAGACAAAACTGTTTTGGGGGGATTTCAACATCATTAATTGAAATTTATCGTGACAACAATAAATCAAAATTCTTATCATGATAAGTGATAAACGATACAATAACTTGAATTTCAGGAAATGAGGGCTGATTTATCAGTGCACCCCTAGTGTCCATTGAGGTTTCTGGCTGTAACTTGACAAAATATAGTTCCAGGGACATTAACAATTTTGCAAGGCTGTGACAGGTAAAAACTGTCCTGTAAAAACATAAAAAGAAACCCCGCACATTTCTCCCTTCAGGTCATCGAGCTCGTGAATCTCTATGGCAACAAGCAGTGGGCAATGGTGGCCAAGCATCTGAAGGGTCGGCTGGGTAAGCAGTGCAGAGAGCGCTGGCACAACCACCTCAACCCCAACGTGAAGAAGTCGTCATGGACAGCCGAGGAGGACCTCGTCATCTACAAGGCCCACTGCCTGCTGGGAAACCGCTGGGCCGAGATCGCCAAGCTGTTGCCTGGAAGGTCCGCTGACTCCAAAAGTCCTTTATGTTGGTTCTGGAAAAGCCTGCCTGATCCCCCAACGATCTCATTTTACGGTTTCTGTTGACAGGACGGACAACGCCGTCAAGAACCACTGGAACTCCACCATCAAACGCAAGTTGGAGATGGGCTTCTACGCCCGAGAGGTGTTCAGGCCGAACGAACTCGAAGAGCTGTTGGCTCGCCTGAATAAAGACTTGCAGGTACGTTCACCTCAACCCAATGCTCAGCGCCGCCCTGCTGGTGCTGCGTGGTGCTGATCCCACTGTCCTGACTTCTGTCACCCAGGGGGGCAGCAGCTATCAGGATGCTTCAACCAGCGAAATGGAGCAGAAAGACCAGCTTCCAGTGAGAACATGTTACATTTAGCTCAGCAAGGCTGAGCATGGATAGAACATGTTATCACCATGTATTTTCTGTTTGGAATGTGGAAATTATATGATACTAGGCCTGTCATGATTAATTTCACTGGACGATAAATGAACCCAGAAGTTATTTCCATCATGATCTGACAAATGCAATTGTAAAAAGGTCAAATCTATGGGAAGTCTACTGGACACCGTCTGCATCGCCATGCATCAGGACACTTTTCTTTTTTTCATAGTATTTATTTTCTTTTCTTAGCGTGACCCTGATACTCCGTCTTACTAACAGGATAGATGTGTTGAAGTTTAAGGTTTACAGAGTACTACTGCATGCAGCTGTAACTGTGTAAATATTAACACAGACCGAACTAATGTCTCCTTTAGTTAACAGCTACTATCAGCGAGTTCTGTTATTTCTAACCAAGCTGCAGGAAGCGCCGGCTGCCAGTGAAGCAGAGCCATCCAAAGCCGTCTCCTCACCGAGGGACGATTCAGGCATCAAGATGGAAGTTGACATTGGCGAGGAAGCCAGCAGTACCAACTGGGTGGTGGACAGCTCCGGTTTCCTTTCCCCCACTGGCCCCGCCCTGAAGGAAGTGCTCGACATGGTGGACGGGGTAAGGATCTCCACTGCAGCAGACATGAGTTCAAAACATGCTGAGCGAGACGAATCGTCCCCTCTGTCCCACATGCAGGACCTGGATGGCTGGTGCAACCTGGCGGCCTTTGACCTTCCGGAGGACAGCCCCAGCCCCGAGCGCCACCAGTTCCGCCTGGAGGGCTCCGCCCTGCAGGAGCTGAGCAAAGGCAGCAGGGGAGAACTCATCCCCATCTCCCCCGGGGGGATCAGCCCGCCGTCCATACTGACCCGCCGCAGTCGGAGACGCGTCACACTGTCTCCAGACGGCGCACACTCCATGACGCCCAAGAGCACTCCGGTCAAAATCCTGCCATTTTCTCCATCTCAGGTGAGCTGTTGGCTGCTCAGGGTTTCACACGTTTTCTAATGAATTATATGCATTAATCAAAATGTTTTTATTAGGGATGCACCGGTCCACTTTTTTCACTTCTGATGCCGTTACCTGAAGTTTAGGATCATCCCATAGAGAAATGTAGTGCTGAACTGACTTAAAGTGTTTCTTTTTTTTTTTTTTTACAGTGTTTATCATGTATAATAATAAATGATAAATGTAGTGAGTTACAAATTAATTTCATAACTCTACACCTGTATAGCAAAATTAAAGGGGCAGTATTATAAGTTAGCGCCATTTTACAGCACAATTAAGTATCTATGTTACCTTCCGTTGTTATAAAATGTTGTACATGTGAAATATGTCTTAAAAGAAATTTGACTTTATCATTTAACACTTTGAAAAACATTTAACACTCTTTAAAAACTTCTTCTCTTTCTTAAACCCCGCCTTCAGGAAGTCATCACAACATTTTAACGTTTTTAGCAGCATTTTACTCAGAAGTAACTCCTATAATGAGCTCAGCAGATTCACCAGGTGTTTGCTAATTGCTGCTGGCTAGTCTGAAGGAGCTGAGTGGAGGACCCTATTAGGCAGAAGCTTGGAAACTTCAGCTCTGAGTAGGAGCTGCACCTCAAAGGCAGAGTTGGGTCCACCCAGCTGTTCTGTGTAATTGAAGGGTTGTCATGGTAATAAAAGGAGTTTACAAACGTACATAAAAGAATTGAGGCAAAACTCCAGGTATGTTTTTGAAGTCAGGTTGGCAATATAACAAGATTTAAAGCTCGAAAAGATTATTTAAATAATAATATAATAATAAACATTGATAAGTGTTTGACCAAGCTATTAAGAGTATATCAGCCAATGTAAAAAAAATAAATAAACTGACAAAAACAGGTTGGCTACGTTAGTCAAACATGTAAGAAATAAACTGCAACAACCTTTCAAATGGTTCAGAAAGTGTTATTAAGAATTCTAAATGTAATGTAAAATAAAGAAAGCATGATGTTGCTCACATCACATCATTTTAACTGTCGATGTCCTATGAAGGACACAAAGAATAGAATTAGACTGAATAGATCTGCCCTTATGGATCAACCACATTGTCACTGATACCTAGTATAGAATATTTTTCAATATCAGGACTGATGCAGACTGATCTAGTTTTCATCAGTATTGAAAGTGTTGTTACCGTGACCTGGTACCGCTGAGGTCCACATAGTCCATTCACCGGCTGATTCTCCAACTGCATGTGTTGTTACCCTGTCTTGTCTAGTGGCCATGTTGCAGAGAGTAACCCAAACAGTTCTGAGGCCTGCTGCTGATTTTCCTGTTTGTTGTTTCAGTTCTTGAACCTCTGGACAAAGCAGGACTCTCATGACCTGGAGAATCCCTCCCTCACGTCCACGCCAGTGTGCAGTCAGAAGGTCATAGTGACCACACCGCTGCAGCGAGACAAGACCCCCCTGACCCAGAAGGAGAACTCAGTGTACGCAGTGGAATCTGGTGATTGGCTTTGACTGCATATTCCATCCACAGATAAGCTTGACCAACGTTTTTGTTTGTTTTGTTTTTTTCTTCAGGTTTGTTACACCTAACCACAAATCGGAGCTGAGCACAACCCCCCGGACGCCAACGCCATTTAAAAATGCCATGGAAAAGTACGGCCCCCTGCAGCCTCTGGTGAGCGCCGCGCTGAGGCTCCAGAAACCGCCACCTCCTTGTTTTTGAGTTTTCTTCAAAAACACTTCCTGCTTTGCCTTCTCAGCCTCAGACTCCGAACCTCGAAGACGACATCAACGAGGTCATCCTGAGAGAGGCAGGTATCAACATGGTCGTCGTCCAGGCAACGCCGCCTGATCCCCGCCGCAAAACAATGGTGAGAACCAAGCAAAGCCTTGGAGGCTTGGTGCTAGGGCTGCACCGATAAATCAGCCATGATTTCCTAAGTTTTGGGTGACCTTGCAAAAAAAACAGAATTTTTTCCCCCCACCAATGCTCATTTCTTTTATCTATGCTTTGACGTCAGCACCGCCCTCCTATGAAGAAAGTTCGGAAGTCCCTGGCTCTAGACGTCATGGACTGCCGGGTGGTGCCAACATCCAAGCGCAAATCCAGCAAAGCAGAGGTTAAACGCAGCATCAAGGTGAAGTGGGAATGAATGGAACGATGGCTTCCTTGCAGACCGAGCGCCCTTAAACACTGAGCTTCCCGTCTCTTCTTCTTGTTTGCAGGAAGAACCGGTGACGGTTTGTCTCAACTCCTCGTCGTTTTGCAGCAAGAGGCATGAAAACATATTAGACCAGGGCTTCCTGTTGGGACCGAGCGACACGGCCATCTTTCCCAGCGCAGCACCTCCTGCACCTGTAGGTTCCTGTAGTTTTTGAATTGAGAACATAAAAAAAAAACAAAAATCAAGTTTTTCCATATTTGTATACTTTTATTATTTCCAGATGTCAAAAGAATGGAAGAAGGTGGTTTGTGGGCAAACTAAAGACCAGCTCATAATGACGGAGAAGGCGAGACGCTACCTGCGCTCTCTGAAGAGCCATCCACCAAGCCGGGCTCTGATTCTGTCCTGAGATCCTTATGCCTCCCTGGAAAACAAAGAAACGACAAACAAGACACCGACAGTTAAAATGACTCATGTTCCCATTATTGTTCATACTTGTTAGAAAAGAACAGTGATTCTAAGAGTAACGAATCAGTGAAAAGTCAAGGTTTTACGTTGGATAATGTATCTGGAAAATAGCCATTTTTTTGTAATGTGAACTACAAACACTCGGTAGAGTTTCCATATCTAGTCATCGTATGGAGAAGTTCTAGATGTCAGTGTTAGGTTGAGGGATCATGTGGTTTTTAGGATTCCCCACCCTGCGGGGAGGAACCAACATGTTGCAAAGTTACATAAATAACTCCTAAATAAAGTTGGCTCAATACCTTGTTTTATTAAGAAAAAAAAATGGTTCATTCTGTTCAATTTAAGGCAAGAGGCCTAAAGAAGAAAACTTCACTGAGCACTGTTTAAAAGGTTGATATGTTGTAAGGCACTCTTTGTAAATATGTTTAGGCTAAAATGTTTTACTCTTGTGACCGTTTGTCATAAGTGGAATAAAAGCAAATGTATGTTCTGCACCCGTTTGGCTCTTTTTTTGCCGCTTGACCTCATAGGACTCAAAACAAATGAAGGCTGTTTTTATCTAATTTAATTTATAAACAAAGATGAAACGTAAATAATATAGGTATTTTCCAATTAGATACGTTTTTCTTTGAGTTCTGATATAAACGTACGACAGATCATGACCAGGCTGAGAAGAAAATACATAAATAAAAAGGAATGCTGTGCTACCTGTGAATCTACCTGTGTATTGGTTGTATAAATGGATATACCTAATCTTTTAACACATCAACATCAAAATATTGGTAGTAGGACTTTAAAACGATTGTGCAAACGAAAGAGTATTTTGAAGAAAGAACCATGAATTTACCAGTAGGCCACGTCATATCAATATTTTTGACTTATTTTTGGTAATGCGTCTCTATTATTTTTAATTTTAGAAAAGTATCTTAGTTGGGTCCTAATACTCCATCGAACATAAAATCCAAAATGTATATTAAGATGTTTAAAGTAATAAGGTGTTTTTGAGGCTTTTTTTTTTTTTTTTAATTTGGATATAAATCACAGTTTTTACGCTTTAATGCTTTTATTTTGAAAGCAACCGTTGGAGACGGAAGTCATCCGTAACCTGACAGGTTTCTCTCTGGGACACCGGAAGCAATCGTGGGTTTGGTGACGCTGCATTAGACTGCAAGATATGATTCGGACCAGTGAGTATATTCTAATAATTAATAAAACATTATGTGCTACTGATTCGTATTGTTCATTCAATTTATATTATAAACGAATATTTAACTATATAATTAGATGAAAACGCCGCTTGCTGCACGCGCTGCGGTGCTTCCTGTCGAGGTTAGCCTGTTCTTAGCAACCCTTTCAATCGGCTCGAGACGTATCTGAATGAATGAACGAATAAATGAATGAATGAATAAAATATATAGTTATGTGTATGTGTCTTTTCTATGTAATGTAACAGTGAAGCACGCGCTCAGACCAAGTGGTGGGCTTGCTAACTTCGGCTGCGTGTCCGCGGAGCTATTCGGGGTTCTCCTCCTCAGCCTGGCTCTTGCTGGAGCTCAAGCTCTGACACCGTCTCACCATCTGTCCCTGTCTGATGTGGGCCGGCTCCAGAATCTTCTGAACCAACCGTACAACGACCTGCAGTCCGCATACTACTCTGTGGTTGGGCTCACCAAGCTCGGAGCTGCTGTTGCGGATCCTACAGTAAGATATTCACCGCTTCTGCTTCTGAGCAAAAACTATTAATGTCACCGATGATTCCATTCATCATGTGCTGTCCTACATGAGGTTCTCCTTATAAACCTGTTTTGTAGGAAGTTTGCCAATTCCTCAAATCCCAGCTGGATCCCGGTAGTGTTGATTCTCTGTTCTTTGCTGCTGAAACCAGTAAGGCCATTTCAGGATGTGAGGTATGAATTATTATCCTGCTCATTTACATCCCCCACACTAGTTCAGTCGTAGTTTTGTTGACCACAGAACATGAATAAATAACAGCCAGTAAAAGGAAGAAATTGTCATTTTTAAAGACAAAACAATCACTACAGAAGATTGTCAAGATAAACAGCATTAACAAAATTTTCATTTCAATTTACATACACCTTATTTGTCCTTATAGGAAACCGAATGTTTTTGTAACTCGCATCTTCAGAGTTGTTGGGGATGGTGTTGCTGTGGGTAGGAAGGATCTCCAGTGGCAGTCATTCTTGCCACTCATCTAATGAGGCCTCTAACTGAAGACTGTTGCTGTGACATGCTAATAGCTTTAACTGCTAATAACAAAAAAACCTGGTTCATTTAAGAACCATGAAGAAAACGTATACAAAGAAACTCATATAATTGATCAGATTTTCATTATTAGTGCTGATATTATATTTTGACTATTTTTTTCACAGCAGGATTGAACTGCATAGGAAGTGTTCTATGTCTTACATTTAACGCAGTGGAAATAACCCTGGTCCTTTTTTTAGATCCCTGTTTCTAATGAAACCAGGGACATCCTCCTGGCGGCGGTGAGCGAGGACTCGTCCATGTCTCAGATCCACCGGGCAGTGGGCGCTCTCAGCTCCTTGGGGCTCCCACTCGCTTCACAGGAAGTGGTCGGCGCCCTCACGGCGCGTATCAACAAGGAGGACAACGTCATGGCGTAAGTGAAAAGTGGAATTGGTCCAATCAGCAGCTCCTCTGAACGCTACCTTACTCCGCCTGTTTGTGTGCAGCATCATCTCGGCCCTGCAAGCCGCATCCCGCCTGTCCCAACAGGCAGAACTGGGAGGAATCCTGGAGGAGATTGAGGTGATTGTCCCAGCCTCCACTAGGTGGTGCTGTATTGCTGCTGTGGAATTGGTTTGAAAGGTTTATGTGTTTTCTCTTTCAGGATCTGACTGCTCGCCTGGACGACCTGGGAGGTGTGTACCTGCAGTTTGAGGAGGGGCTGGAGGCCACCGCCTTGTTTGTGGCGGCGGCGTACGGCCTGTCGGACCACGTAGATATGGAGCCGCCTCTCAAGGAGGTAGGAGTTCTCACATCGTCTCAGCTTTTCCTCTGATACCCCTGAAAGTAGGCCTGTCATAATAAAGAATAAATCAATTAGTTCCATGATAAATTAAAAGAGCTCAGTAATTTCCATTTGAATGATTTATCATCTTTTTCTTTTCTCTCTTTCTACCAAAAACTGGATGATAAGACTTTTCAGTCCAGTACTTGGGTCTCAAATAGAACTTTTTTTGATGGACAATTTTATTTACAGAGATTTTATAATTCATTGTATTTATTGTTTATTTTGCATATTTAAAATGTCTCCCAGTTTCAGTATTAAATGTTAGAATTTAAAGTTTATTGATCTTGGAGTATGCGTTATTATGCCATTACTGTTATATAGCTAGAAAAATGGTCTCAAAACAACAATGTTATCATTTATCGCTGCAGCCAAATTTGCCTTCCTGAAAATCCGCTCTCTCCCCTCAGGACCAGGTCATCCAGCTGGTCAACTCCATCTTCAGTAAGAAATCGTGGGACTCTCTGTCCGAGGCGTTCAGCGTGGCGAGCGCTGCCGCCGCCCTGTCCAACAACCGCTTCCACGTCCCTGTGGTGGTCAGCGCTCAGGGCCCGGCCACCGTGTCCCACAACCAGCCGACCCTGCAGGTACGCCCACTAGCTGCTTCCTGCTGTGCACAACCACATGGCTAAAAAACAGCTTTTTCCCAACAGCTCTCAAATCAGTCTGTCCAATCTGTCCACCTTCCATCCTGTTTGCCTCCGTGCAAACACACCACACCCTTACGCTGAACCCTACAGACTGATTAAGACTTTCTTTATTTATTCATCACTGAGGGCACCCCTCCAACGTCATTATGTTCTTGAAACATAAAGACAAATAACAGTCTTATGTCTGTAACGCCGTCACAGTGGTGATGTCATGGCTCTGGGTGTTTTATTCCAGCTCCTGGTCACTGACGTCATGTCCCAGCCTCTGGCCTCAGCCAGCGTTCTGGTGGAGTCTGCATACGCTGTGGCCTCCAAGAGCTCCGTTCTCAACCAGGCACCGTTCACTCATAACGAGTACGTATGACAGAGGAGACCTCACAGGAGGCAGAAAGTGGCTGAGAAAGGAGGAGAGGAAGAAACTGTATTGTTGTTAAGCCTCAAAGATTTAAAGTAAAAAAAATAAAATAAAAAAAAGATCAATATTAAGAAATCTATTATTTGCTAGTGTTTCCCCTAGAAACTTTGCTTTGGGGGTGACATGGGTAGGGATTTTTAGAGGTGCACAGACTGATCGGCCTGATTTCTTTAAATTTTGTGAACCACTATCAGTAGATGCTTGCATATGGAGCCGATCATAACTCATCTTTTCTACATCAGGAGCCCTCAACTGTTTACTCCACTAGTTACTAGGATACCTGTGTAGAATAGTGGTGCATTCACACTACGCTTTCCTGTGAAAGTGTAGTGTGAATGCTTTCATCTGAAGAGAGGAACTCAAATGAGATAAAAAGTTAAAGTGAAGCAACAATTCTTACAGGGTTTTTACAATAAAACTGCTAAATTAACCTAGATCTGAGTAGGCCTGTCCCAATAAGAAATAAATCAATTAATCATATGATGAATTAAGACTAATCAATAATTTCCATCTGCATGATTTATTATTTCACCCAATTTTCTCTTTCAGGCAAAAATTAGATGATGAGTATTCAGTCTGTTTTGGTCTCAACTTGAACTTTTTTTGTTATAATTAATTTTATTTGTTGTTTTGTTTATTTAGTTTGGATATTTAAAATGTTTTCCAGTTCCAGTGTAAAATGTTCATTAGAATACAAAGTTTATTGATCTTCTAGAATGTGTTCTTGAATCATTATGCCATTACTCTATTACTTGAAAATGGTTTCAAAACACCAATATTATCCTTTATCACAATAACGTCAGGGACATTTCATCATCCAGCAAAAGTTGTTGATGTGACTGGCGTAGATCTACTATTATTGGAAATAATAGTTTAAACTGCTGTTTTCTAGCTTTAGTTTGATGAAAATGTTCAAATGTTTTATCCTCTGAACATACCTAACTGCCTCTGGACTCATTTACCGTTTGAATGTTAGCCTTTAGCTAACATAATGCCGAAGCAGCTGTGCCAAAAGCAGAAACCTTTAGAAAATATCTTCTTAATGAGAAAATTAAGAAAAAAGCATTAAGTGCCAAAAGTCATGGAGTAATGATGTCCTAAAAATGGTAAATATTAAAAAAATTGGAAAAGGGATGAAATAAACAGTGAGATCATCTGATGTGTATGAATGCATTGATGCCAATACTGCAAAATATGTAGAACCTCAGTATGAATAAGGAGAAATTATTTTCAATTTAATGACAACATCTAACATCCCAATATGTTTTTTGCAATATCGTGCAACGCTAATCCACAACAGGATTGCCTATTCCCTAAGCTAATGCAGCTCTGGTTTCCTCCATGTTCTGCCTTGAATCCCACATGGTTGTGGGCTGCAGTCCTGCTGGTCACTTACTGTGTTGTTCTTTTTTCCTGTTTTTAGTGGCGTCTTTGAACTGAATTTCATGTCCAGCCAGCCGGCCAGTGGATATTACCAGTTCACTATTGGTGTGGCTGGGGACAGCCGACTGGTGGCCAATCACATTGAGGTACGATTAGTTTCACTAACTAGCCATGTTTAGGTCAAGTGTTGGCGACTATAAACTACTTTTCTGCTTGTGGAAACTATACATAACTCCACATTTGATTAGTTAATAGTTGATTAGTTAATTAGATTCCAATGATTAATCTTTATATTTAATTTAAATATTAGTGTTAAATATTGACGTGCTTACACATAACTCCTGTTCTATGGGGCATAAAATGCTAGCTAAAATGTCTGTTCATATTCTTTAATCAGTGGTGGGAAGTAACGAAGTACAAGTACATCTGTACTTTACTTAAGTAGATTTAATAATGGATACTTTATAATGGACTTTTAGTCCACTACATTTTAAAGTAATGGACAGGTCGCCAGTCTGTTTTTATTTCACCTTTATTTGTACATCTCATTCAAACAAAGGGTTTCATTTTTCAAGAGCTACCAGTTTGAAGTTTACATACAAAACATTAATATGAAACATAATATAGTCAATTAACTGAAAAAGTACAACTCAAAATAAAAAAAGAACATAGCAGTAAAACATTCAGAACTGAAGCAATATTGCTAAATTTCTGATTATCCATAAAATAATCAGAGACTGAATCATTCTGTTTGTTAGTGTTGCATTGTGGGTAGGTTTTTCATATTATAGCAGCTTCTTTAGCTGTTTGGTTTTGGACACCACCAAATTGAGTCTCAGCTTCTTTTCTTTGGGTCAAAACCAACCAATATGTGAAATGTTTGTTCTGCAACAAAAGAACAATTCTTCTACTTTTGGAGCTCCGCTGTGATTGGTTGAGGGCGACAGATTACATGGACAGGAACATTTCAGCCAGATTGATTTAGGCAGTATTGAACAAGCAAAAATCCACAGAGTATTCACATTGTTTTCTAAACATAGAACAAAACCTCTGAATAATAAGAACAATTATATGTAATCATGTTTATTTTTGAAAAAGCTATTGTGTAGAAATTATTAAAAGGAAACAACCTCTTACATTTAGTGTGGATTACATGCATTGTGTCTTGTATTCATTTCCAACAGATGTTGAATGTTTTTAAGGTTAATCAGAATTACTGTCATTGATAGTTTTATAAAAACTATTCTATTGTTAGCTAAGGCATAAAAAGATACAAATATCTAATCATAGTTGTATAATTGCGGTGAGGTCAGAGAGATGCACCGATCTGGCCAGTACCAGATTTCAGATATATTTGATAATTAGTTTCCATTTTTGACAAAAGCCATTCTGATTCTTTTTATTATTATTATTTCCTTTATATTTAAACATATATTTGTTTACCATTGACCAACTTTTTTTATTACAGGCAAATGTAAAATGGAAAACTTTAAGTTTATTAGAAAGATAAAAATGAACAAGGATAACTTTGCAATTCCTTCATTTTCTGTTGAGTTCATTTCATGAGGAATTTATTATTAATGCTCGTAATATTTACCTGTGGAATTAAGAGAAAACTGGAATGATCAGGCCTGAATTTAAACTACGTCTCTCCTTATATGACTCCATCAAAAAGACCTCCAAATCAAACCCACACACTCTGACCCCTACAAATACACACACTGCAGAACTGGTCTAATAATAGCCACAGCTGCTTGACTCAGCGGCGTACTGCGTGTGTTAGTGTCTGCTTGGATCACGGCACATTTGTATATCCATTCAATAGAGAATGCAACATGAGTCATAGCACTTCTGGATACAGCCCCAGTGATCTCAACCAGTTTGTCCTTGCATCCATTAGTTTTATGACACAAAGCCTTGCAAAAGAATCCAACCCCTAGACTTATTTCTCACATTTTGTTTTAAGATATTGGAGAGGCATTTATTAGGTATTAGAGGTAAAACGTATTAAAGTCATCATTCTAAATAATCACTGTAAGCAGTGATTAATAGTGATGTGGAAGGTAACCGGTACATGATTTTCAAATCCCTCCAAATAGAAAACTGAAAAGTTATGGCATGAGTGATTATGTATCTCTTTTAGTCTGACATCCAACAAAAATGGCCTTTTTCCACCAGCGCCTAATCTGCGATGTGAGCCACAGAGTTCTCACTAAAACCAAGAAGATGGAGCACATCAGCTCAGTTCTAAAGTCCTTCCACTGACTTCTGTCATGAATAAGTTTGAATTTATTGCCAGTTGGCTGGAAGATGTTTGTACATGTTTGTAGAGATATAGATCTTAAATCTTATTCATAAAGGTCTTAAATTTGGTTTGGTGAAACCCTGCATGTAGTGCTAAAGGTTTTCCACTAGTAGTAGTTATGTGGTATCAACCCTTTTTTAGAACCTATTTTGAAACCTCATAGGATTCAGTCACTGTTCGGTCAGAAGGAATCCACTGGTTACTGAAAAATCAGTTGCATTTAAAGTTTGTCATGAGCTATTCAGAAAAAGGGCTAAAAATTGGAGCAATTTGGTCATCACTCTACAGTAGGTCTTCTCCAGAAAATTTGCTAGGGCAGTCCACCAACGGCCCACCATGCTTTTGTGTTTAAAAACATGTTACGTTCTCTTAACAGGAAATTAGCCTAGATATTGATGTTATTGTATTGTTTTCTTGTGGCTTTGCAAAACTCATCACATTTTAACCTGTGGTTACCTAAGGAACTGAACTGATAATATCCCTTGTTTCATTTAAACTGTTGACTTGCAGCTGAAGGTCAAAGTTTCCACTGAAGTTGCTGTTACTAACATGGACCTCTCTGTGGTGGACAAGGACCAGAGCATCGGCACAAAGACCACCAGGTCAGGAAACATGGCGGACCTCTGGAGCTGCTGCTCTGCACAGCCAGAAGCAAGATGTTTAACACCACTTGTTGTCTCTTCCTTTGGCCTGATAACGCAGAGTGCAGTATCCCTCCAAAGCCAAGAGCTCCTTTACAGCAGACAGCCACCAGAACTTTGCCATGTCCTTCCAGCTGGTTGACGTCAACAATGAGCAGGAGCTCACCCCTCACCAGGTATGTAGCTGTACTCTGAGCTGTTGTTTCTGCTCTTATAATTACCGCTGTTAGCGTTAAATTATACAGCTGGTTGGCCAAGAGTTGGAGCTCATCACTGCGGTTAACACCCAACACCTTTGTTGTCTCTACAAGACGTTTGTCCGGCTGCACAATCAGAAAACCGGCCAGGAGGTTGTATTTGTTGCCGAACCTGACAGCAAGAACCTCTACAAGTTTGAGTTGGACACGGCTGAACGGAAGTCAGAGTTCGATTCCATGTCTGGTACCTACTCTCTCTACCTCATGGTTGGAGATGCCACCCTGGAGAATCCCATCTTGTGGAACGTGGTCAGTGTCCAACCAGGCTTTGTTCTTGGAAATGGCGTTTTCTCATATCTAAAGTGTTGGTGAAACTGTCTTCTAACCTCTCAACAGGCTGATGTCGTCCTGAAGTTTGCAGAAGAAGAAGCTCCAGTTGCTGCTCAGCCAAAGACCCTTTATGTACCCAAACCAGAGATTCAGGTACTACGTCTGTTTTCTTTCAGTGTCTGTACATCCTTAATAAGGCTTAAATTAATCAAACTAAAACTAAGGCCTTAGAGTGTTTTAAATTCTTATATATATATATACATACATACATACACTGGGCCTGTGTCAGGCAAAACTTTGAGTGGTGTACAGACAGCATCACTGCCCTGTGTCTCTTGACTTGGTTAAGGCTACTGGTAACAAGCTGCTAATGCTAACTAGCTTGCTAAATTTTTGCGTCCATCACTGGCACACAAAAATTGTGTATATATCACCAGTTGGCTGGACAGTATTTGTCTTCACCATTGATTAGCTTCTGTTGACGACCCATATGAGGCTACATGCATTCTGTGCCTGTTGAGAACGGATTGAACAGTCAGTAGTTTAAGGCCTAGTCCACATGTAGCCAGGAATGGGGAAATAAATACATTTTGATCTATTTATATTTTAAAATGCAATTTCAAAGTAGGTCAATCTATTTTTTTATCCACACAAATCAACCTCCTGGGCCATGTTCATTTTTAACAGGAAGTCATGGTGGTTTTGAATAATCTGCTCAGGTTTTGCGGTGCGCTACACTGCCCCCTATGGGTTTGGCATGTTTAAAACAAAGTTGAGGGGCAGATTTTTTAAATCAGTGTAGTAGATATTGGTCTTAATAACGCCTCAGCTAAGTGAGCACAAGCCTTCAGTGTGACTCGTGTGAAATCTTTTTCTGTGCAGCATTTGTTCAGGGAGCCGGAAAAGAAGCCTCCAACGGTGGTGTCCAACACCTTCACCGCTCTAGTACTGTCTCCACTCCTGCTTCTGCTCATTCTGGTAATATTGAAAAACATGTTTAAAGTGTTTTTTTTTGTTTGTTTTTTTTCAATCTATTGTAGTTCAGAAATCCATTTAGAAGGACAACTCGTACAGCATTCGGTATTTTTATATCCACAATCCCATTTTCAGTAAGAACATGGTCAATGGGACTGTCCAGTATAAATATAATGCCTTTTTTAATTTAAGAACACAATAGTGCAGTGTTGTTTTTTTGTCTGCTGAGTGTTGGGTATTGTTGTATTCATAGTATTTTATTAGCAATAAACCATTTGTTCAGCCTTTTTGTTTGCCGCTCTGACTGGAGAGTAAAAATTTTTCCTCTCTTTTGTAGTGGTTTAAACTCGGAGCCAACATCTCCAACTTCAGTTTCTCTCCAAGCACCATCCTGTTCCACCTGGGACACGCAGGTAAGCGCCCACAATTTTTCCACGTTTGCTCCGTGATTAAAGCTGTTTTTAATCATAGCATCATCTAGAAATGGAATAAGACCCAAATTGTTTTGCTAAAGGATTCTTGCCTCTTGAAATGTGTCACATTTTCTCTAATGCTACAAACTCAACTAGACCGGACAGTGTGGCGTGTATTTTTCAGCCTGTCTGTATTGATGCTGTTGTAGAACAGCAGGTCTTTTGAACATCTCTAACACCTATGCACATCTGGAGTCTGAAATTGTTCAATTTTATTTGCAACACGCACCAGGTTCAGTCTAATTAGTTTCAATCTGCAAAGTTTTTGTTGGTGTTGTTATGCTAAGCTAACCCTGTTTACTGTAGAGAATGGTTCGTCGTCTCTTCTGAGACTTAATCTTGGAACTAATAATGGGGCTCAGTTAAAAGTTTTGAGTTAATTCCAGACTGTAATTAATTAATCCCATCTTAATCGAAAACCGTATATCTACAAAATACACGGCATTTTCAATTTAAATGATTGAATAAATAGATGTATGAGCTCAGCAACAAAGATATTTATTGTTTTTAATCTGTTATTTAGGTTCTTCAACCATCAGGTTGGAGCAAAGTGTTATTCTATCCATTCAGCTTCCCAGAGTTTCAGTGGACCAAGAGAAGCAGCTTTGCTGTCTATTGCTGTGTTGTTGTGGATGTCACTTGTGCTTCAGATTTAGGGGCATAGCAGAAACGTGCAAATACAAAAGTTCCATCCAGAACCTTTTGTAGGTTGCAAAAAACGTGATTAAAATTTTAACATGCTAAATTCTGGGTAATTAATCGGTGTGAATGTTTTAAAGTCCCGGGCCTAGTTAAAACATTTTGGTGTTTGGCTAGACGGTTGACTGATAATTTATGGACTATTTACCTTCTGAAGGTTATTGGTTGTACTTGATTTTATCTTAGGGATGTCAGGTGAAAATAAATGTTTACCCAATGTTCCAAATTTTTATTTGTAAAACATGTCTAAATATTACAGCATGAGTAATTCTGCAAGACAGTTTATGACATTTTATTCCTAAGGGAGCAGTTAGATGAAAAGGGTGCACATTCTTTTACTTTGACTCTTCTGTCTCCTAGAACAATATAGTTCATCATGTGGCCCTTAATTTACTTAAAGTCTTCTGTTGTTCCAGCCATGCTGGGCCTGATGTACGTCTACTGGACCAACCTGAACATGTTCCAGACTCTGAAGTACCTTGCAATCATCGGCGGCGTAACCTTCCTAGCGGGGAACCGCATGCTGGCCCAGAAAGCAGTGAAGAGGTAAGTATTCTGACGGAGAGAGTCCTTCACCCAGACAGAATAGCCTCGGTGACGAACACTGCTGCTGCTCTTTGTAATTCTTAGCTGCAAACCTGAAGGAAAAGAGCCTTTTCTGTCTGTAGCTCCCCTTTTAATGGGACTTCAAAGGATCATTTCAGTCCTAAGGTCTCCGCCAGAAGAAGAGCTCATGAATACAAGGAGAGAAGCATAGCAACAGAGGGGGCAATTTCCCCCCCCATCAGTATGTAGAGCTCTTCAGGGGCTGGAGTGAGCAATTTGCAGCCTGTGTCGCTGACTGAAGAGGTCACTTTGACTGCCCTCTCTTAAGCCAGCCCATTTAACCCCCTTTAAGCAAGGAGAAGGTTTCAGTGAATGATTTCCCTACTGTTGGACGTTTTCCTTCTGTCTATTTAACCCTTCTGTCCACACCTTGCTGTCTCTCTACTCCTTTTTCAGGATTGCTGCAGAGCAGAGTAGTAGGTTGGCAAAGTATAGGAGCCTTCGGTAAAGCCCCCTCCCCCACACTTTTGTAACATAAGAGTGGGTTCTGCTTCCAGGCTGAAGTAAGGGCGTTCTCTGAGACTGCATCCACACTGCATTTACCATAATGTGTGGCAGTGTGCATGGCTGTGTGGTGCTCTCATCTCCCAATCACTCACCCCATCATGACCATTACAACCAGAGTCCATAGCAGCAACACAGTAATCCCTCCATTGTGGTCTATACTATACAGTTTGCAGTTCAATTATTTATTTATTTATTTTAACATTTTTGAGACTCTATCCACTTTTTATAAAACGCATGACCAGCTTGACTAGTTGGATGAATCCAGTCTGAGTAATTACTAATGTTTTTTTTCTTTTTCCCCACAGAATGGAGAAAAAATAAGGACAAAAACATTCAAAGAAGAAACTGATGGTAGTCATTTTGTAATTTTATTTTTTTGGTTTGCTACAAAATCAGACTCTGGGAAAAAATGGCACGAATGTTCAAGAATCCAATCGACAGTTTTAAACATGCAGTACGACTGTTGCCAAACAGAAGGGACAGAGACGCCTTGGGACAAACTGATGGATTCTCCTGCAGAGGGCGGTAGAGCTACTGATCGTTGCACTTCTTTTCTTTTTGTCCAACACAGCAGAATTTTTTTTTTCAGTGAATTTTTTGTGGGTTCTCGATGAAAATTGGGTTTTGTCCCTTTTTTTTTTTTTGTACATTCCTCTTCGTTGATGCTCTGTGTCCTGTTTCACCTCAGGAAGGAGCTGCTGCTTCTTCTTCTTCTTCTTCCAGAAATAAGCAACAATTGGACATCGCACTGACAACCCAAAATAATATCAACTACGCTGATGGGTTTGCCTGTGGTACTCTTTTATTTTCTACAGAAGATGCTCCCAGGATGTGTTGATGATAAAAATGTTTTTGTAATGAAGACGTGGAAAATAAAGAAACTGAGGTGAATTTATGCTTTTGTCTTTTATTAGTTCATGTGAAAAGTAACTAAATGATTTTGAATGATCTCTCAGCAGAACATAAATTTAAAAAATATTTTGTAAAGGTTTTAAAAGATTCTTAGATATGAATAACTAAATGATTACAGATATGTAACCTCCATTTCTTTCAAAGTTTTAGCAAAAGGGAGGAGATGATTCAGTCTTGATCTTTATTGTGCTCCTGTCTGTCACTGAGTGCATCGCCGATCGATGTTGCCTTTTTAAACAGGAAAACTGGTTCTGTCTGTACAGCATAAAAACATTTAGCAAGTAGTTGCTAAATGTTTTTAGTCTTCAAAAAAAGCCAGCATTTTGAACAGTAAGTGTTCAGGTCCAAGGCAAACTTACATTTTGTATGTCTTTCCTGTCACATTCCTGTCGAAGGCCACTAGAGTAAAAGAACTTAAACTAGTTCTGAAGTTTACAGAAATACCACTAATGACCAGAGTTTGAGTAACGTAGCTCACCCACATCTACGTCTTTATTAGAGGGTGGTGCAGCCAAGCTAACCAACAAAGCTACAGCAGACTATTACAGGATAAGGGTCAATTCTAGTAGTGCAGAGTAACAGTAGGGTTTAAATCCTCAAGTGAAAACAGCAGTAAATCATTTTAGCTGACTAAAATATTTAAACTAGTTAGCTCATGTTGAGGAGAAACTATATTCTCATTAAAATCCACAATTCACTTATAACACCAGGTGTTGTTTCAGAGGAAATGGTTTATCAATCAAATTTCTTTAAACCCTAAAAAAATTTAATATTATTAATGAAATGAACAAAATCTTTTTTGTAGTGCATAATTTGTAAATCATTGTAGAACTACACATGAATCCATAGAGTTCCATTTCTTGGTCCAGAAGAAAGTTTGTCTCCTCGGCAACAGGAATCAACAGGTACACACGCTGTCCTGCTGGACATTTATCATCCTACTTTTTATTTCCAGGCAGTTGTTATAATGCATAACTGTGGCAACAAGGTATTGTGTTTACAACTGGAAGCAGCTCATTAGCATATCAAAAATTCAAATAATATCTGAACTCTGACCCCAACTCACAGATGAGTTGAAATAGAGGCTACGAGGATTTACTTTGTGTTGCAGGCCAGGAACATCAGATGAAACGTACATGAAAAGAAATGAAATTGATTAACCAAAACATTATTGTTTATGTCACCTTGTTTGCAATCCATAATTTTTTTTCCCCCCATACATTCTGTCTTTTACTGATTCATGGTTATGCAAAACCATAATACACTGCGGCACTGAATTGCTACTCAATTATGGTCATGCCCAAAAGGAAAAAAGAAAAAGTCCAACCCAGAGAGTTGATGTTGCCGGCTGGGCTCAGTGAGGGAGAGTGGTGGTGATGATGTGAGCTGTGGGTGTGACTGAGCCCCAGGTTCAGTATAAACTGACCATGGATGCAGAGCGGGGCAAACAGCAGTGTTCCTGCCTCTTTTGTCCTGTTTTTCCCGGCAGTGACGGATGATGAGAGTGGAAGGTACCGAGTAGTGGCTCAGCAGGGACGCTCTCGATCTGCTTTAAAACTAGGTAACTCTCAACACACACACACACACACATACACACAAGCCACACATGAGTCTAACATGAACTGTTCCCTTTTTGTGTCTGAGGATGCACATCTCCATGCCTCAACTTAGTTTTTTTGTAGTTTTTTTTTTTTTTTTTTTTTTCAGTTGTGCGGTGACGCTGATGCTGGGAAACTGTCATTTCAGCATTTTTTTTTTTTTCTAATGTAATTTCTACTCCTGTCATGTATTCTGGTAGTTCAGTGTTCTCCAGGACTTACTGCGATGATGGAGAAAGCTGCTGTGCTGCTGCTGCTCTTCTGCTGCCTGGTCGTGTCTTTGTCAGGCTCCCCGCTCTACCCGTCCATCAGGTACGTCTCAACATTCAGAACTGGTTAAATGCTGTTTTTATAGAGCAATTTAAGGATAATTTGAAAGTTTTGGAAATCCCTCCCCACTGTTCGAATCAAGTGTTTTGGTAGAAACTAAAAAACAGAATTTCATCAATAATATTTTGTATTTGGTTTTAATCAATGTTCTACAGTTGAAATAAGGATAGTTTAACAGCTAAAAGAGACGTAATAAGGTACAGGTCAAATTTTCTTAAGATGTGTACACCTGAATTAAGCTCTCTATTTTTTTTTTACATTATTTTGCACATCTTTTTAACTCAAAATCTTGTTGATTTTTTTTCTTTACTAAAGGACATTTTTATAATTAAGGCATACGTTTCTCAATATGTATCCACTTATCACTTATTGGCAATTGGGCAACAGGTTCAGGAGGTAAAATCCAACATGCCTCTACCCAGAAACACTGTAGGTCATTCTGGACAATTCCACAGTGTCACTATGCCAGAAAACGTAGATCTCTGCAGCAGGCTCTTGCTCTGCCCTGTTGTTCCCCAGGATGTGCCGGTAAAACCCTCAAAGGTTCGATAGGAAGCTGACTTCAGCTGCTTGTTATCAAGCTCTCAGTACTTTTGAAAAGACCAGAGCGACAGCCGCATTTCTACAGAAAGCGCCTCAATCTGTATTTTTGGATTGAATTGGATTAATGTTCCTTTACTGCATACAACAAATGAGAATAACAGCTGACTGAAGTATCTTCATTGATGTTTATTGAAACATTACTAATTCTAAACAATGTAATATCTCATTATCTTGGGTCAATAAAACTCAAACAACAAAGATATCTATGAGGTGTCGTTTGTAAAGTTAGTCAAAAACTAATATAAGAAAAAATGGGGAGCATTTTTCAAAGTCATATTATGCTCGTGTTATTTACTATTTTATAAATGTCACAACTTCAAGCTAAATTTCTGACACAGGTCTGAAGTTAAATATTTAGCGTGCTAACTATTTAGTTTGAAGCTAAATGTTTAGTTTGTAAAATTACCGTGATAATTAAATATTTAATTTGAAACTGTGATACTTAAACATGAAAATATGATATTTTTTTCTTTTACTGCAGGAAAAGTAACACAATTTATTGCTCCAAACTTTGACTGTGTAACTTTACAAACGACACCCCATCCAGCAGTTTTCAACCAGGTTAAAAACCCCCCGATAAAACAGACAAGACTACATTCATGCCTAATGCAAATGTTGTTATGAACTTTTCACCACTTACTTTGCCTGTCATGTCTTTGTCCTCTGCTCCTGTTATGCAAAGAAGGGTCAAGATGTCTGAATTAGTCACTGTAGTTCCACTGTTCCACTAGCGCATCCTAATCATGTTGTCCAGCGCTCAGGCAGCAGAACATGTCATTTGACAAGGACAAGAGCATTTTGTAAACCCCAAGCACGGTTCAGCATCTAACATGAAAATGAGATTTAATAACTCTTAAGTGCGGCTTACAGCTGAGGAAGGGCGTGTTTGCAATTCAGTATCGGACATTCAGGAAGAATATGGTGATGTCTGACAGGTTTGGCCAAAGGGACACGTCCATCCTCATGACGTCTTCCCTGAAGAATCCAGCAGAGCAGCATGACGAAGACAGGATCTCTCTGAGGGACGGAGAGGAACTGCGGTGCGTATGGCTGTTGTTTGGCCAGACTCGGTGAAGACTAAGAAAATGTGTCTGTGAGGAAAATCTCTAATTGTGGGCAAATCAAACCAAAGTTACTTACACTGAAAATAAAAGAAAGTAATTGTCCATTGAAGAAAACTGATGTCAGCTTCCCCCTTCTCTGATCTTTAGCTCTGAACGTCATGCTGATGCCATCTTTACCAACAGTTACAGGAAGGTCTTGGGCCAGATCTCTGCCAGGAAGTTCCTTCAGACTATCATGGGCAAACGGCTCGGGTAGGGAGGGGCGCAGAGTGTGTTAGTCACTGCAGAGCTTCATTGTCAAACTCCTATTGTGGCCATCACTGTGCTCCTTTGCAGAGATGAAAGTGAGAGCTACATGAAACGTCAGTCAGACATCTATGAGGGGACGTTTAAAGAAGATCTCACATCCATCCAGAGCGATCAGAGGTACAGAGGAGGGAACGTCATGAGGCCCAGGTGAAGAAATACCTCCGGCTTTAACATCTAAATCCTCGCTCAGTGATATTTTGTTGTTGAAACTAACTTAAATACTGATTCTCTACAGAAGTTGAGGATTAACTGAAGAGTGGGAGCCATCACTGATTGGGTTCATTTGCTTTATCTAATGTATTCTGTACAAATAAAGTTAGTAATGTTGTCTTTTGTTAGTTGTTATTAAGAATTACATTATTAATAATAGTTATTATTAAAAACTGTGAAGACAACCTCTGGTTGGTGTCATTCCTGGGGAGAACGGGATCATTCCAACGAAATTATATATGGATTTCAAAATCTTTGCAAATAAACATTTTAATGGGTCGTATGAACAAATTTATCTTCTTTTGCTCTGAAGCTGTGAACTCAAGTCCAGGTTAACCAATTGGAAGTAAGCAATGGTCACCAGGGTGTAAGAGGGTTGTTAGAAAACATAACTGAAGAAAATAAGAAGACCAAGGAACCCATCGCACACATCAGGGTTAAAGGGTCAGTATTATGTATTTTACAGTGGCATTTTATTCCACAATAAAATAACAGAGTTACTTTTGATTGTTATAAAAATGCTATAAATATCAAAAATGTCTTAAAAGACATTTGACTTTGTAACATAATGCCTTAAAATTGAGCCTCTGTCTCTTTAAGAAACTTCTGCTTTTTCTGAAACTCCACCTTCAGGAAGGCATCACAACATGGCTCCTCTATTAACCCTTGAACAACATTTTTATCTGCGTTGCTCTGAGAAGTTGCCCCTATAATGAGCTCAGTAGATGAGCACTTAATTGCTGCTGGCTAGTCTGAAGGATCTTAGAAACTGTAACTCTGAGGAGGAGCTGTGCCTTGAAGGCAAAGTTAGGTCCACCCAAGGATTTTACACAGTTGAATAGTTGCCACAGGAGATTAAAGGATTTCTTTAAAGCTTCCTGACGTTTACAGAGGGCTGCGTAGCTTATAAAGCAATTAGTCCAAGCTTTGAACATAACAGAGCATTCTTTAATTGATAAACTGCAAACCTTCCTAGGGATTACTGTTTACCTAAGGCCTGGAAATGAGGGCATTAGTGAGAGAAGTAGCCAAAAATATCTACAGTAAATTTTGGAGGAGCTGCAGAGACTCTTGGTTCAGGTGGGGCAATCTGTTGATAAATATTGGTGGTGTTCTTCACAACTCTGGTCTTTCTTGAAGAGTGGCCAGAAGGAATCCATGTTTCCAGTTTGACACAAGCTATGCAGGGAACACTGCAAATATGTGAGAAAAACAGAGACTAACCTTTTGGTTGACGTGACTATGTGTTACTCTTTTCAGCATGCTGCTTGGTTGCTTTCTTGTTTGACCATAATTAGTTTAACCCATTTTTTGTTGTTACAAAACCTAACCCAGAATGCCAGGTCAAACCCTTAATCCAGTCCAGTTGGAATAAATGGACCCTCGGCTGGTTTTGTTCATGTTTGACTCATATGGTAGGAAAATAAGGGTCAATGAAAACTCTGCAGTAACAAATCTGTTCCCTCTTCCAGGGCTGTAAGAACAAAATTAGATCATTCTGTTCTTGCAGATTTTGTTTTTGACAGTTTCTGTGGGCAAACATTCTTTTCTTTTGGGATGTTAGCAACTTTTATATCAAAATGATGTAGTGGGGGGTCTTTCCAAGAATTCTGTACCTAAGGTATCATCCACAGGTACATTCTTAGAGATGAAACAACTGTCCAGTACAAAAACACTGTCAAAAAGCACTTATTCCGACAGATAATAAAAACAGAAATATTACCAAAAATGACAGTGCATTTAAATAAGTAAATTGTGTAGCTGTACAAATATAATGCAATTGCAAAACGTCAGAACCCTTTTCCGGGTATGTAGAAATTAATTTAAATAAAACACAACTTCAGTTAAATTCCCTATCAAGTTATCAGGAACCTTGTTAGGTGGGACATTTTAGAGACGGACTACAAATATAGACGTACTGCAGGTGGGTTCAGCACTCAGGATGCAAGAGGATTCTCCGTCTTCCGCTATTTCATCGTCACAGGTTATCGTTGCAAGACCTAATACACTCCAAACTAGTTGGAATTTTGTCCCCCCACTCTTCAGAAAATTTACCAAATTTGATAACGTTTGTAAAAATTCGCGTTAAGCCGACCAATTTCCTCTTGTTTACCAATAACAATAGTTGTCATATGTCTTGTACTCTTGTAGGTGAATATAGGCTGATTCAAACGCAAAAATCCTTTATCAACATTCTACTTGTACCTTAAGGTGTAGAGTTTGCGCCCCCCTTTCACAGTGGCCACCGTTATTATCGTACGATGGCATTTTATAATTTAGACTGTTGAACAGTTTTGTGACACCGATTTTTCGGAACAGGAAGTGACTCCTCTTGCTGTGGAAACATCTTCGGCTGCACGTTACGTCGGGAGCTTAAATGACATTTACACAGCTTGCTTCACCCCTTTATTTTTGTAACTTAAGACATAGAAGTTAAAAACTTGCGGATATCAGCTCTTCGTGGTGCTGAATAAACTAAAACCACTGAGTTTTATTTCACAGGAAGCTCTTAAACAAGCATGAGGACTGTAAAGCCCTTCCTTTGCGTCTCCAAACACTGGGCTCCTCTCAGGTGGCTCTCCAAACCCAGAAACTGTTCAAATGCAGCCAGAGCCAGCTCAGGAGAGAAGAAAGTTGTCTCCGACAGCTTCAGGAGACGAGTAGCTTCCGGTCCGCGTTTTCAGGACTTTATTAAATCTCCTTCAGTGACTCTGGCTGTAAATTGCGAACACAGCGACGAACATTATCTTTCTGAGGACTTGGGGCTGCTGGGGGACACAAGGAAAGGTTGGTGGCACGACTGACAGCTTCCGCCAGCTTTACATTCAGTGGTTTTGGAGTCTGTGTAATGATGGCTTACCTCATTTCAGTGTATTTTGAAACTTATGGATGCCAGATGAATGTAAATGACACAGAAATAGCCTGGTCCATACTGCAGAAGAAAGGCTATCAACGGACAGTTGATTTGAAACAGGTATTTATTATTACGTTCTAAGTCTTTCCATGAAATAAACTTCCAGAAGTATAGCCAGATCATGATTACACAGTTTGTTCTAATTTCCTGGTCAGAAATGGTTAAAAGAGGTATCTGTTTAAGAAAAAGCTTCATCCCACATATGCACAGTTTGGCACATAAAGCATTTTATACATTGTTTCTGCAGAGGAAAAAAAAACTTGAAATCTCAAACCTTTGCTTTTTTTCTTTTGAAAATCAACTTTACTAATCATCCTTCACATGGTTCTCAGGTTTCCTTATTATTTTGACCAAACTGCATGAGTTTATATAGAAGGAAGATGTTTCTTTCATTTCCCGAAAAGTTCAATTCTTTGGAGATGCAAGGTTTGTTTTAAACAGTAGCAAATCGATATCATCAACAACTTGACTCAAACCCGGACATCAGCAGGTGTCAGTCATGCAGTCTGGACCAGTCAAAATGCAGGACAAAAAGGTTGAAGTACGTTGTAGTGGGACAGCTGATCACCCTGATGTTAGTACTAATAGTTTTTGCTAGCTTTTCTCAGTGACGTTGCTAACTAGCTACACAAGGCAATAACGATGTTATATGAAAATATAACAATTTATCCATCTTCCTTTAGAGCATTGAAACTCTAAAGGAACATGTTTTCAGAAAACGTGTGTGTGTGTGAGACAAATGTGAGACACAAACCAATAAGGAGTGGAAATTAGAGTGGAGATGAAACACAATGTTTTTTCACTGTTTAGTTAGTGTTGATTTTTCTCTTCTAGGCAGATGTTGTCCTCCTGGTGACCTGCTCTATCAGGTGAGCTCATTCAGGTACATATAGTATAGTGGACCCCTGGGATTTGCAGGAGTCACAGACCACAGCCGCCCACAAATTGCTAAAATCTGCAAATACTTGAGACCACTAAAAACGCCCATTTCAATTGTTTTAATAAGGTAAAAGTCATGTTAAGTCGTCTACAATAAGTCACAAGTATTGACCAGTCACCAGGTTCAAAAGGAATACAATAGAATACAATGACTGGAGGCAGGAGATGAGCAAGAATAATAATTGTTTTGTAGAAATAAGTCAAAATACAATACAATTTAACCAAACTATTAATAACAAGCTGGCATAATGTCAACATGTAAACCTTAGTCCTGTTGAATTCAGTGTTTCATTAAATTTTTGTAGTCATTGAAATGTCTTTTTAGTTCACCTTGTTTTCTGTTCAGTGGTTTGAGTTGTTGAATTGTTTCCTTGTTTGCGTTTGCAGTGGAGGGATGAAGCAGGTTCTTTCAGTGAAAGTTCGGTTCTGGGTACAATCCAGGAATCCAATCCAGTTTTCTTAATCTGCCAAAAGAAACCTAACCAACAGGCTTCATTTTAACACCAAATATACCTCACTATGGACGAGTCTGTACAGTGGAAACCGCCTTAGCTCTGCCACAGAAGCTAACATCCAACTGGCGTTAAGGGAAATAAATGGCATTCCTGGATTGGCTGCTTTGCAAATGCCCAGAAATAGAGTGTCAACTAGCATTGCGTCAAGGCATTTCAGCTTCCTTAGCTGTATTTTCTTTACATTGTCTTAGATAAACTCAACACACAGAAATGCAAACAAGCAAATTTTCCACCAGTAATTTGAAGTTGCTTTCCACAGAAACTTCTGCAGTCGCTGAACCACAAACTTAGGGGTCCACTGTACTCTATTTTGAAAAGCTTTTTATTTGTTCCCATTGTACAAATATACGACTTCATGGTCAGATTAACAGAAGTGACGAAACTCTTTCTCTAGAGAAAAGGCCGAACAAACCATTTGGAACAGACTCCAACAACTGACAGCCATGAAGAAGAAACGGTTAAAGACCAACTCGCCAATGAAAATAGGCATCTTGGGTAACATAACGTACACATCTGTTCGGCTCTCAGATGCTGCAGTAATATTCAGACAGCTGTGTTTGTCCAGGCTGCATGGCTGAGAGGCTGAAGACTGAGCTGTTGGAGCGGGAGAAGCTGGTGGACGTCCTGGCCGGCCCCGACGCCTACAGAGACCTTCCTCGACTTCTAGCCGCCGCCGCCGGAGGTCAGCAGGCGAGCAACGTGCTGCTGTCTCTAGAGGAGACCTACGCAGACATCATGCCCGTCCAGCATGCCAGTCAGGGCCGCAGTGCTTTTGTGTAGGTTGCTTCTCTATCTTGTCAGTACTGATCACCCGGATCAGTTCTTAACGTTTTTTTTTCTTCCTGTTTTGTTGCTGGCAGCTCCATCATGCGAGGCTGTGACAACATGTGCAGTTACTGCATTGTTCCCTTCACCAGAGGTAGAGAGAGGAGCCGTCCCATCAGCTCCATTCTGGAAGAGGTTCAGATGCTCTCTGACCAGGTAAATCACGACCCAACACCCAAATCAACCAGCCCTGCTCAGTCCTCTTCTAAAGCTCCTGCTGTTGGAGTCGTCCTCCTCCACTCCATTGCTGCTTCTCCCTCACTTCAACCACACGCAACTTCTGTCACAAGTATGCAACCTGTATCAGAGTGTCTGCGCATCCTGAAGAAGTATTAAAGGGGTATTATTATGTGATTTCCAGCCACATAGTGTCAATTTATAACACAATCAAGTAACTATGTTACAGGTTACTCTGCTGCCAAGAACCACCAACAGACTCCAGAAATCAATAAAGTAATGATTAACTGATAAGCAGCCATTTTCCTTAACACCAGTTTTATCTTTTATCCTGAGGCTCTTTCCTTTAAACGAAGGGCTCAGTTTTTTATAATATTCCAAATTTGAAAAAGAATCACAAATCTAAATTTTAAAAAGTTACTGGATCAGCTGTGTTAAACACCCAAACATTATGTAACTTTTGATATATTTATAAAAACAGCAAAACAGGAACCTATTGGAGTGCGGAGTAAAACAATAAAATATGTGAAAAACTTGGTCCCTGTTTAATAAAGAGACATAAGCTGCCTTTCAAAGAGAGGGTAACGTCTAAGTAAGGGCTGTTCAAATGATGATGAACGATCTTGTGGGCCCCCAGACCACAGTTCCAGAATAGAACAACTCTGGGCTGCAAGCATTGGCAGCTGATGCAGATTGAGATTTTAAAACAATCTTTAGGGCAACATTTTGACAGAGAAAATATATAACTCTAAAATAAAACATAAGTTATTTCTAATGTACACATAGAGTTTCTGCATTTATCTTCGTTTTGTGGTAAATGAAACCACACACATAAAGAACACTTATTTACTTAGAAAAATTCACAACAACATCATAAATTACACAAAAAAACACCAAAGGTATACTACATCAATTACAACACATGATCATGTAAAAAACCTTCAGGATCAGCACTCATATCCCAACTTGTGTGTGTGTGTGTGTGTGTGTGTGTGTGTGTGGGCGTGTGTGTGTGTGTGTGTGTGTGCCAGGGTGTGAAGGAGGTGACTCTGCTGGGTCAGAATGTGAACAGCTACAGGGACACGTCAGAGGTTCAGTTCTGCGGCTCGGAGCGGACCAAGCTGAGCCGCGGCTTCAGCACCGTCTACCGAGCCAAACAGGGAGGCCTGCGCTTCTCCGACCTGCTCGACCTCGTGTCGCGCATTGACCCCGACATGAGGATAAGGTTCACTTCCCCTCACCCCAAGGATTTTCCTGATGAGGTATGTCAGGTTCTCTCTGGATGGTAATGTGTTCCCGTTGATTTCTTGTCAAACACAAAGTTCCACTAGAGAAAATAATACAGTTTGTTGAGCTGTTGCTGTTTAACCCACGGATGGTGAGTTCTGGTGTATGATGGGTTCCTCCAGGTTCTGCAGCTGATTGCTGAGCGACAGAACGTTTGTAAGCAGATCCACCTTCCGGCTCAGAGCGGGAGCAACCAGGTCCTGAAGGCCATGCGCCGGGGGTAGGAAACCACTGCCGCCATTTGTAGGCCTGTTATAATAGACAATACATCAGTTAATTGCATGATGAATTGAAACTAACTCTATGATTCCATTTGTATGATTTATCATTTCTCTCTCTTTTTTTTTAACCAAAAAAATAGGATGACAAAAGTCCTTTGTCTCAACTAGCCCTTTTTTGAAGAACAATGTTGTTTACCAAGAATTCATAATTCATTTTAATCGTTTTTTCTGTCATTAGGTTTAAATGTTTATTAGAATTTGAGAATATGTTCTTGTATTATGTTGCCATTATCATTATATGATCTCAAATCAGAAATATCATCGTTTATTGCGATAACTTCTGGGACAATGTATCGTCTGTCAAAATTTGTTATGGTGGCAGGGGTAGCCATTTTAAAATAACAGCTGAAGGATTTTGTTTTATGAAATCTTTTTATACTTTTTCTGTCCAGTTACACAAGAGAGGCCTACCTTGATCTAGTGGACAATATAAAGCAAATCATCCCAGGTAAGCAACTAGAACCACTTTAATTTATCTTCTGTCACTTCGTATCACTATATGAGATGTTTGTCTTATGGGAATCTGACCATAACTGTACAGAAATTCCATTTATAACCCAGTTTGATGTGTTTGGGGTCATTGTCCTGCTGGACGTCTCAAACAGTTACCTTCAAGCCAACCATTAAAAATGTCAAATTATTATGAAGTTTATTCTGATGATGCCTGCATACAAACATCTGACCTGTGCTTTATGCTGCTTTACATAAATAGGACTCTGTTGTTCTCACGAAAATGTTGAATTGCAGTTAAAGTTGTATAATGCGTTCCGACGCCTTCGCTGCAGGAGGCCGACCCTGCACCCATCAGGGAGCGTCGTTTACTGCTGACTCAGCCAATGAGAAGGCAAGAGACATCAGCGTTCATGCACTTTTAGAAAACGAATGAAAAGAAAAAGAAGTACTAAAGTGAAATACAGACTGTGCTGCTGTAGCCCTCACACTCTACAACCATGAAACGACAGATTCCAGCTTCCAGCTGCACAGACGCTGCTGCTTCAAAGGAGTTTAAAGATGTTTTATGGTCTGACATTCTCCTCAAAGTGCACAAGGAATTACACAGGTGTTGTTTTTGTTGTTTTTTTGTTTTTTTAACTTGTAAAAATAACTATAAAGATAGTTACACTAAACCCAAACTACTAATCTGATAACGCTAAAGCGGTATTGAGTTAAAACTGATGCTAAAGCGTTAACTTAACTTCAAATGATGTCAGCCCTTGAAAGACTCGAGCACCAACGTAATTTTGACATTATAGTTGACATGTTCTATAAAACTTTAGAGATAAAGTTATTGGAGGGAAACAGAACGATTGCGTCAACAGCCTTCACTCTTCAAAAGAAGAGCAGGAACATTAACGTCTAACTTCCTAAAACATTCTTCACGTCAATAAACAAAACGTCAGTGCAGATGTTATTTACAAAACAGCCAAGTAAATTAATGTTTTAGAAGTTTTCAGGAACAATTAACTTTGGGGAAGCTAGGTGTGCAAAATGTTAGGTAAAGTGCTTAGTTAAAAATTAGCTCTGCTATTGGCGCATTAGGGGTTAATGTGCCCAACATATTTGAATACACTTAATACAACTTCAGGCTGTTTTTCTGAGTTCCTCAGAAATCACATGGAACCTTTAATCAGCACTGTGGCGTTGGCTTCATAGCTTTTTTTTTTGTTTGTTTGTTTTTTAAAAAATAAATAAATCCAATTGACTGCTGATCTTCATTCTTGTGCGTCAGACGTGAGTCTCAGCAGCGACTTCATCTCAGGCTTCTGCGGTGAAACAGATGACGACCATCAGCAAACTCTCTCCCTGATCAGAGAGGTGGGCTTCAACGTGGGCTTCCTGTTTGCCTACAGCATGCGAAAGGTAAGCTCCTGCTGAACCGCTGCAGTGTCGTTGGTGCTTTGTGGTATTTACTCTTTCGTCCTGCTCTCTTTCAGAAGACGCACGCCTTCCATCGGCTGCAGGACGACGTGGCGCCGCAGGTGAAGCAGCGCCGGCTACAGGAGTGCATCAGTGTTTTCAGAGAGGAAGCAGAGAGAGTGAACGCCGCCGTCGTTGGCAGCACACAGCTGGTGCTGGTGGAGGGAGTGAGTACTTCACTGACCGCATGAAAAAGTCAGAAACTTTTTACATATCTGATCAGGGTGAGACTCGGTGGCCTTGATCATCTATTTTTGATTCCCCACCCTGTTTAACACCCCTTGACAGTTTTCATTTTGTTGTCAGTAAAATCCAAATCTTTGTTGCATTTTATATGTATTTTAGAAAATGAAGAAGGCTCAATAAAATGTATGTCACACTTTTAACATTATTTGTTAGAACACCCGTCTAGTTTTAATTCCACCTTGCAGTTATTATATTGTGTTGGTCTGTTGCATAACAAGATTAAAATACAGTACCTTCCTAAAATAATGACCTAAATTATTTTTTGCCAAATGTGATTTTAACATGTTTTGGAAAGAAAAAGGGAGAGAGAGGTTTTCTTTTTTTCCTTTTTTTTTCTTTGCCAAAATCAGTTTTGGCAAAGAATGACTTAGGTCATTGTTTTGGAAGGTGACGATATTCAGTTTGTGGTTGGATCGTGATAAAATCTGAGAAACTACAATCACATTGCACATGTGGATTTAAAACTGAAGGGTTCACAGTAAGATGAACCTGAAAACAGGATGGTTTCTATTTTATGACTGCAAATGGTTTTGGGATACATCCTCAGTTGAGCTGAATTCAGGGATGGGGAAATGTGATCTGGATTATCTCTTTCAGAAAAGAATATATTGACATTTCTAATACGCCTCATTGTGTGCAACAGCAAAAGTCGTGTATCTGTGCAGGGTTACTTTAACCTGTTACCAGGCAACGCCGCTCAACTCTGCTCTCCATTTTTATTAAGGAAAGTAAAAGATCTGCCGAGGATCTGTGTGGGAGAACTGATGGGAACATGAAAGTGATTTTCCCCAAAGAAGATGTTGCCATTCAAGCTTCTGTGTCCAACACCGCACCGATCCATGGGGGAGACTATGTCCTGGTGAAGGTAGGATGGGTTAGCTTTCATCCCCACATATAACTGGAATCTGTTCAGAAACTCAACACAGTTTCATTTAGGTTCAACATACAACCAAGCTTATTTAGCAAATGATTTTAGAAGACATAGAGCCAATAAAACCTTTAAAAACATACAGTTTCCTTTGTGAGAAGTCTGTAGTAGAGAACAAGAAGCAAATTGGTAATTCCATGGTCAAACCTTGAGGTCCAAACCTTCTGTCAAGTAAGACCACATGCATTGTCAACTGGAATGAACATATATACTGACAGGTTTCAGAGAAACTAGCCACTAAAGGGTGTATTGTTGTCAGGACACTCTTGTAAAAAAAAGATCTTTGATCTCCAGGAGTTTTATCATGGTTAAATAAAGGTAGAAAGAAAAACAAAATAATGCAAAATGATATCAACAGAGTGTTGATCCCACCTACTGCACGCTCTGGATCCACCACGTTCCAGCATTCCAGCCCTTATTCACACCCACACAGTGATGAACACACCGCTGATGGACACACACCCAACATAGCCAAAAGCGAAACAGACATTGTTAGATGAGATTTGCCAATGGAGAGATCTCACTACGTTATGGAGGGCGTTATCCATGAACTGGCCCCAATAGGGCTTTGGTTCCCCTTTGCTACCAAAACAACCCTGAGTTGTTGAGGCATGGATTCCTCTAGGCCTCTGAAGTTGAGCTGTACTGTTTGATGCCAAAACATCGGCAGTGGACATTTTAAGTCAGTGGTCACAAACTGTATTCCTCGAGGACCAGAGTCCTGCAACTTGTAGATGTCTCCCTTGTCCTACACTCTTGAAGTCAATGGAGAAAATGCCTCACTTGCATGAAGTCCATCTCTATACTACATAGTGCTGTCAATATCAGAGCCAGGTGTGCTGAAGAATAGAGGTATCTGAAAGCTTCAGGACTGGAGTTTGTCTTGTAAATTGTGAGGAAGGATTTCCATGGATTGGACTCGTTTATCCAGCACATCCCAGAGACATTCGATTGGACTCTGGTCAGAATGTAGAGGTCAAGTCAACACCTCCAAGTCCTGGCTGCCTTCAAACCATTGAAGCCTTTTTTTCTTTGTGGTATGGAGCATTATTCTGCTGGAAGCCACAGCCAATAGGGAACTGTTTCTGCACTGACTGATCTGCAGCTGTGCAGCTCAAACTGAAGTATTTGTGTTAGAAGTAGCTTTATCTTTTTCAGTAATTTGTCCTACATTAGTTTATCAGGTTGGCCTTCATTCCCAATCTTATCTATAAGCTTTGGACTATTATGGTAGATGTGACCACTTCAACATTTTACAATAACTGCAGTATTAGAGATGCTGTAAGGGTAACCTTTAAAATTAGTCAAACTTGTTCAAATTCTTGATTCCTGATCCCAACACATAAACTTTGTAGAGAAAATGTTCATTTGCTGTCTAATACATCCCACCCACTAACATAGGGGATAAGCAGTGTTACTCAGTGGTCATAATAAAGTGCTCCCACAATAAAAAAATAAAAATTCAAGTTAAGATGATGACAAACATTTATTAGAACCAATTTAATCAATTCCACATTGAACATGAGATACAATGATTACAAGTTTTTTGTCAGTAGTTTGACATCATAGTTTTCACAGTAAGAAAAAATCCCAGAATTAAATTCTTGAATGTCATTTTCCTATTGAAATGTACAATAAAAAATAACAATTTGAGTAGAAGTATTTGTACATTTGTACAGCTGGATAACCTGACATGTCGGTAGTTTGGTTTCTGCTACATTCAGTCTGACGTCTTCTGTCTGTGTAGATCCTGTCAGCCGGCTCCCAGAGCCTGAGGGGCCGGGCCCTCAGTCACAGCTCCCTGAAATCAACAACGACCCCCAGCTGTGATGGATACAAGTGATGCTAAGAGCCACTATTTAATGTTCAACTTTATATGCCTTTATTGTCAAGAATAGTTGTATTTATTTGACTAAAATTCAGTTATTTATTATGATAAATAATTGTTCAACTATTGCCTGTCTGGTTTCTATTTTTTCCCCCCTCAATGAATTTGATTGATTGGTTGCAGTGACACCATAAGGCTCCAGTCCCCAAGGGCCGCTGTCCTGCAACTTTTACATGTTCCTCTGCTGCACCAAACCTGAATAGATTAATTAGGTCATTAAGGCTCTGGAGAACTGATCTACACAAGGAGGAAGTAATCAAGTCATTTCATTCCAGTATTTTGTACCTGTGGCACATCTAAAAACTGCAGGACAGCGACTGGAGGACTGGAGTTTGAGACCAAACTGTGCTGTAAGGAGATTCTGCAGGAGAACTGTTCAGATCTGCACATTCACAGAATCATTTCACTAAGATAGAAACTTTCAAACAGAATTTAGCTAAAGTCATTAGCTGAAAGGGGCTGCAATCTGCTTTGGAAGGAGTGAACTATTCCTGAAAAGGAATAATAGAGGGCACCAGTTCCACACACATCTCATCTACAGTTTTTGAGAAAAAAAAAAAAAAAAAAAAAAAAAATCAAGCAAATGTAAAAAAAAAAACATTTCAAAAATGAAAATGTTTGACAACGGTATAAAAAAAAAGAAAAAAAAAAACCCAGTGTATTCTTCCAGTTTTTAGATCTTTGCAGTTCACCCTGTGAAGTTAACATCTGTCCCGATCAGCATGTAATCCTGCAAGTAAAACAGAAAAAAAAGGTTTATCAGAAATCAATGGGTTTTATCAGTTTCATGTAGAATCTGATTCTGATCACTGCAAAAGTCAGAACAGAAATGATCACGTCTCTAACCTTCATTATTTGAAGCTGGGGGTTCACAAGGTTCATTTTTCCGATTGCAGGAAGTGGGTAACCCTTATCGAGTTGAACTGTAAAACAAAAATCAGGTTGGGTACAAATCAAATCACAAACCTTTCATCTTCAAGACAGTTATTCATATAAATACAACCACTGAGTTGTTCATGTCATGTATGGAAATCCTTATATAACATGTCAATTCATTAAAAACCAACTTTCATCACAAATCAGCAGATGATGGCAATGTAAGAATATTGATGTCTTTGTGTGTTTCGTGTTGTTTGGTATTTACTGAACAATAGCTTCGGCTAGTCTGTCTGATGTTACGTTACCCACAATATCTGTGCGTTTACTGTTGGAATTGTAGTAAACAGAAAGCGATAGTCTACATTGAGAAGAGGCAGTTTAAAAAACAAAAACAAACATAACGGACATTTGGGTGTTACTGACACTTATTATGGAAACCCATTTCCGCCACTCTTAAAAAAAATAATAAATTATCTCATTATAAATATATACTTTAAAAAAGATTGCATTTGTGAAAAAAAAACTTCATTTTTTTGTGCTTAATTATTGTGTTTCTTGGTTTGCTTCGGGGTCAAAGATGTACTGTTGTACCACTGTTTGTAGCCATTTTCACGAGTCTGAGGTGCGAATGTAAACACCGAGTTTGGAGGGCATGACCAGCAGCAGCTTACTTGTATTATCGTGACATAGCGCAAAACAAACCGCTTTCTTGTTTTAAAAAGGTATGAAATGAGTGATAATTAGATTATTTAACCAAGATATTTTCTGTTTAAGCCAGAGACTGTAACTGTAAAACTGCGACACCTCGTGGGATGTTTGAGTGTCGTCTAGAAGAAACAGAGAAGAAATCTCTATGTGTTTAAGATGTAATCTATCAGAGGAATATATTTTCATACACATTGCTTAGCATTTGAAAACAATGTGAGTGAAGGGTTTCAGAGTTATTTTGGAGTAACAATTATTTGGAACCTTTTTTAGAGAAAATTCAAACAGCCAACTTGAGAAACTTACCATTGACTATGGGTATCACTACCACTTTGAGGACCATTCGGAGCACACTGTCAAGGACGCCGACCTGTAATCCAAAGGCTGAATTTCAGCTTGAGTTTGACTAGAGGGTCCTTACAGAGACTCATCAGAAATAGAGATCTTACCTGAAACTGCCCCACATAACTGGTTCCTACAGACAGTTTTAGCCTACATAAGTTAAAACAAAGTTAGAACTGATTGAACATCCTTTCAGAGAGCTTAAAGGAGCATTTCCCGTCATCTTTGAGCAACTCACTGGTTGAGAGTGAGGCGTCCGGCAATGTTCAGTCCTCTGACGTACACGTCGGCGCTCACGCTGCTCTCCTACCGAGAAAACGTCAGAAATGTTTACGTTTTTTCTTTTTCCTTCCAATCAATGACTTTTCATCTTGTAGTGTGACGTACCAAGTTCAGGATGAAAAGAGGGGAAAGTGTGCCGTTGGATTGGATGGCGTACGCCGTCACCGTGGCAGTGGCCACAGCGGTTGCATTTTTGGGCTGGAAAGTGATGGTGGGACTGTTCTCAGCCCTCAGCAGCAGCTTCATCATCAGACCTGGATACTGCTTTGCAATCTGACAAAACAGAAACAGATCCACGATGCAGTGCATGCCATTGACAATTGCGTTCCTCATTAAATCCTTGAAACGCTCCTCACCTGCGGGATGAAGACTCCGAACGTTTTGGTGTTGAGTCGGAACGGAGAGCCTTTGGGGACCTGTTTGGGACGGAGCAAGGAATGTTGTTACACAAGTGGGATTTTGTGGACTTTGAGGCCATAGAAGAGCGAACAGTGGCGCACCATGTCGTCTGTGATGTACAGGCTGAGGACTCCAGCTTTGTTGTACACGAAACCTGCAGAGTTGGCGGTGAAGGCGGACAGGGCCATGTACACCATGTTGTTGTTCTGGGACGGCAGGGAAAAGGCTGCGGGGGTGAACGGAGGCTCCTGGTGCTTCCCAATGTTGTAGAACTGACCCTATAAACAGAAATAAAAAATAAGTGATCTTGGATTTTAAAAAAAGCGTATAATTAAGGTTTTAAAAATGCCCCGTCATTCACAATTCTTTACCTTCAAGTTCAGATCAAGAGTCGATTGTGAAATAACCGGAGATGACACCATGGAATATTCAATCTCTGCATATTTGTCCACCTTGGCCAGCACTGCAACAACACAAAGAGATGTTAACTAACATTCTGGAACAGAAACATATATCTTCATTAAGTGCAAAAGGAAATGCTTTACCATTGAGTGTCTGCAGCTTAGGGTTTAAACCAGTAACTGTCTTGTCCACCAGAGGACAGATCTGCAACAGGAAGGAAGAGGAATAATGATTCTCAATTCTTCCTCAACAAAAAGCTGTTTGAAAATCAATTTCTACAGAACTATGAGCTATAAATTGCTAAGATTGTTTGGTTTATGAATTAATGGTTTGATTGTTATTAATATATGGTACAATTATAAAATAAAATTGAACTTTATTCAAAAGTCAAAATTTTGACTTAAAACTATTTTTTGTAACTAAATCTTTCACTCATTCCTGTAGTGAAAATGTTTTGTGGAAAACCTTTCAGCTGCTTTGCTTTTCATGTTCAAGTTTCCTAATTGTTGACCTGGAAGTTTCCCGGTCAGTTTTTATTAGAAGAAAAACCTTGAAATGATGTGGAATGGGTACAGAAAGCTGATTGATGTGGAAGCAAATATGATGGTAATGGAAGTGAATGGAGGATGTTCCTCAAAAATCAGTTAAAGACAAAAAGGGATGTTTACTGCTGGATGAGTCAAACAAAATGGATCAGTCTGATAAAACGTAACCTGATCAAAGTGGTTGTTAAACGTTTATTTTAACTCGACATGTAGATCTCACCAGACTACAACCTCAACCGCATCTGAATAGGATTTATGTGATAGAACAAAAGTAGTGAATAAATGTGACGTTGTACAAACATATAGTGTGTTTAAACTTTCTTTTTTTAAATTAAATTAATCTTTTAATCCAACTCAATATATTGCGATCCTTTGTGTTGCTCTGTGACATAAGCTGTCATCTGAATTTTGAACGTTGGGTTTGAGTTTAAGGGGAATGAATGTTCCTCCATGGATTCAGAAAGTGATGGTAGATATGAGCGTCTTGGCTGCTTCAGCCTCACCTGTTTCTGCAGAGCGTTTCGTAGAGCCTTGTTTATGAACTTGCTGAAGAGATTGTAGAGCCAGCTGAAACAGACAACAGAACGTTAAGAGTTCTGCAGCGCGAGTTTGCAGTAATGTTCCCTCTCGGTTTTCCCCTTTACCTGGCTCCACCGTGGAACTTGACTTTGGCACTGGCCACACTGGCTACGCAGTTGGTACTGCTGACCACCGGCCGACCCGTCGCGTCACTTTTCACGACGATACTCGTGCTGATTGTGAGTCCGTTGACATTCACGTCAAAAGAGCCGCTGTCTTTTCTGTTCGGGAGAAATCCACAGAGGGGTCAGCGCTGGAGGAAGGGGCTTCATTTCATGTCTGAGACGGTCTTTACTCACATTACTCTGAGGTACTTGACCCTCCAGTTTCCATGCAGATTCATGAAGGCGTCTCCGATGGTCAGCCTGACCCCTGTCCCCGGCACCAGAGCCACCGCAGACCTCGGCAACCCCACGTTCACCAGCTGTATGCTGGAACAGACGGTTTCAGGACAGTTGGTCTCGGTTTTTCACAAAATGCGGAGTGGTTGGTGAAGAATGCCTTACTTTGTCAGACTGTACTTGACTTTGCCAATGGGAGACACCCTTTCTGAGCCAGAAAAATCTGGAATTTGGATAGATTTAAGTTTCTCCTGCATGGCGGCGATGCCCAGTTGTTTCCCTGGAAACCGAAGAAAAGCAGAATTGATGGTTGTGATAAAGAAACAAGGGAGAAGTCTTATCACATTAAGACGCTTTGGCTGTAAAGCTTACCGTATTGGAGGCCTTTATCGGTCAGCCTGACCGTCACGCCCGGGTTGACGCTCAGGGTGGTGGAGGCAACCGCCAGCAGGACCAGCAACAAGGACAGAGCCGACATGACTTCTGGGAAACACACAGGAAGAGCATTCCTATATGAACTCATGTTTGGTTCATGTCGCCACATCCTGAAAGAAATCTGTTTTCTTATATATTTTCAAGTTTACTTATATTTATTGATGCTCTCTTGGAGAAACAAACAGTTGAGAAAAAAGTAAAAGCTTTTTTTATAACATAAACTGGATTTATTATGACAAGAATAAATCAAAAATCTTATCATGACAAGACAGTTTTCACAACAAGTGATAGACAGTAAATCCTCTCCCCCTCTTTGTGAAGGATATTCATTAAATAAATCCAGCCTGCCTTGCTTAGAGGAGTGGATACAACAGAATGACTTCGTTTCACAGACAAACAGCTGCACTAAATTCAGAACTTTACTGAAATAATGCATTTTATAAACTGCAAGTAAATAAAACTGCAGTGTTCTCATATGGTTGGTCATTCTTGCATTTGAAAGAAATGCCTGTTTTCCACTGGACAGAACCACATGACCGTCGTTAAGCCAGCCTGAGACTCAGTGTTATTAAATTAGGCTGCGAGTCGCTCTTGGTTCACTTCAAATGAAGAATGTTTGAATCAGAGCAGAAACACGTTCCTGACTGGATGTTTTAGAGCAGATTGTGTTCTAAAACGCAGACAGAAGCTGGTCCAAGTGACCCGGTTCCACCAGAGACCTCAGACCCAACGGTCAGTTAAAGTCCTCCTGCTTCAGCTCGCCCAGAACCAAACAACTGGATCATTACCAGCTATGAGGAGGAAGTCGTCGGTTTCTGTTTTTTACAGTTAAATTCTAGTTTATCTAAAACATTTAAATGCAAACATTTGTCATATGAATTGGGCAAGAAATAGAGAGAACTAATTGTGGTTTTAGTATGTTAGCTTAAAATCTTGACCCTTGAGCCCTTCATGCTAAGCTAATAGGGCAGTCTGAGCGTTGCTGCTGACATGTTGAATGTGTTTTTTATTGTTTGCATTATTAAGAGGTAATATGGATTTATTTATTTCTGGTACTGGAACTATAAAGAAAGTGTTTGGATTTATTTCAATACATTATCCTAAAAAAAAAAGTTGTAATTTTCTCTAACATTTGTTTCAGAAAATTGTCATGGGTGCACACATTTGGGAAATGGCTTTACTAAAAACTCTAATTTTATCTACATTTCCTCCTGAGATGCAAAATATAGGTTGTGGGATAGGAGGACGTTTTTTGATGCGACACCAGGAAGTGAAGGAATCCAGCAGTGATGGCACTTGGCTTTGGGGGAAAGCATCCAAAAATGTCTCCTTTTAAATAACTGAAAATATGGTTTGTTTTAAATTATTTTTTGCAGTATAATTTTGTTCTGTAGTTATGATTTGCTGACCTAACCGAGGTTTATTTCTCTATTTATTTACTGTTGTTTCTTGTAGGCGGTCCTGTTATCTGCACGTTCACTAAGTAAGTGGTGTTTTGTTATCCTTAGTCGTTTTTTTAAGTTGAACTCATTTTGTAATTTTTCTAATTATTTGCTGTTACATAAATTTTGTCAGCTATATTTAGAAAATTAAACAAAGGTATATTTATTTTATGCATATTTATCCTTCTGTCTTATTGCTTGGTCCTTGAAATGAGATTTAAAAAGTTTTCTGATTCTTTCAGCTGCATTATAATTAACCACATCCTTTCTGTTTCTATCATAGAAACAAATAGTGACATAAATTCAATGTAAAGTTGAATCTTGCCACAATCTATACATACTTTACCAATTGTTGCCAACAATGCTTAAAAAGCATCATTTGTTGAAAAAGATTTGTTGAAAATTGCTCAAGTTTTTGGACTAAAAATAAACATTTTTCACTCTGTCATCCAAATAAAAACAAACGAGTCTTACCTGAAGCAGTGGGTCAGCAGCAGCAAAGGATTCTTCCTTCCCCGACACTCTGACTGTTTACAAGCCTGAGTGATAGAGGAAGAGCAACACATGGCCTCTAATATACTCCCTGATGCAGGAAGTTGAACCTGTGAAGGGATCCACCCACCGGCCTGAAGAAATCACGGGTTTTCTTTCTGGCTCATCTGAACGCTGCTTAGGCAAGTCTGAAATCTGGGCATGTAAATGTTTACATATTTCTCTCTCTCCAGATAATTTACGTGTTTTATTCTTTGTTCTCAATCTGCACTTCCAGTAAATTAAAACATAATGGACTATAAAAAGTTCCTCTTTTTTGCCTGTTCAGTTCTGTTTGTTTGGTTTGGTGAACTGGATCACAGTAGAGGAACTGAAAACTGTGAACTTACTTTGTGAAACCGCTCTCATGGTTTCAATGTGTGTGAAGTCGGCCTCGGTACATTCTTCACCTCTATACACTTCAAACACATGTTCAAGGTTAGGAGTGCAAAAATGTGCCTGAATGAATATCAAGATATTAAAGTATAATGAAGAAAATTGTGACATGCCATTTGTTTGTGAAGCTGTGACCTTTGGATGATTTTTTTGAGGTTTTTCACGTATATTTTTACAATACAAAACAAGCAAATCATAGTGAAACAATTGACATGCAAATTACATTAAACAACCCCAAAGTGAACAAATACATATAATCCAAGAATAAATGATAAAATAATAGAAAGACCTACCATGCTTTGGAACGAGCAAAAAAAAATAATTCTGCATAAACCAGTGCCAACTTTTTTTTACTTGAGATGAAGGACCTGGTAGAACATTGATGACTCATCCTCAAACATTTTATTATTTCCCCTTAAGTTTAAAAAAAAAAGTGAGTTGGAATATTATTATTTCAATGATTTAGTTCAAATAGGACATCCGGTACACAAAGTGATACATTTCAAAGTGTTTTTTATTATTATGAAGTTTTTTTTGTAGCTGGTGAAAACCCCAAATTTCTCAAAATGTTAGCTATTAAAACCAATGAAAAAAAATGTGTGTGTGTGTGTGGGTGTGTTTTTTTATCACCATCCCCTCAAGGCTGCAGGTTGTTGCTACTTTTTCAGCCACATTGTTTTTTCATTCACTCAACTTTTCATTTATATTCTGGATTAGAGAACTTTGTGAACAGGAAGCATCTAAACCTCAGTGGGCTTCTGTTGTTATGGAAACCGCCTGCTGGACAACTATCAAGTCAGCACATACATGGTTTTGTGGTCTGTAAGACAACCATGACATGAGATTTCTTTAGTTTCTCTAGTTGCTAAAGAATCTAGCTGCTCACAGTGAAACATAATATTTGGGAATCTGTCAATGGAAAACGTGACCAATAAAAAAATATGGCTTTTATTTTTATCAGTTTAATTTTCTAAGAAGCCTAAATTAGATTTTTTTTATTACTTGTGATCTATAATCATTAAAAACAGAAAGGAGAAGAAAACTCTTAAAATATGTCACTCTGACTATGACTATTTGGCTTCCTCTTTCTGAATAAGAATAAATAAAAAAATCTACTTTTTAATGATGTTGTTAATCATTGATATGCTCCTGCGTTTGGAGTCTTTTATTATGTTACAAGGTTGTTTTTGTGCTCACAGTCGGTTGGGAAACTCCATTTGAAACCAGTCCAACCTCCTGGAACAAAACATTCTGCTGCTGCTCCGGCTTCATTCCTAACACATCCATCATCACCATCTTCATCATCATCATCATCATCATCATCATCACCATCATCATCACTGAGACTTTTATTTTCTCTCCTGCGTCAGCTGTTGCCAGAGCAAATGTGTTTTGGACTTTCTTTTAATGCTCATGTTGTAGCAGATGTTGAAGAATAAGCTAAAAAATCTCAACAAAATTATAAGATTGAAGTTTCAGGAGGTCAAAGATCAAGTTTGGGAAGAGCTGCAAGCATGTTATATTTCAAACAATTTAAGGAAGTAATAGACTTCCACCGGTTTTTGTTCCAGCTTTGTTAATCAAGCACATTGCAGCCTGATGACAAACTCGTAAAAAAAGCAATCTTTTTTTTAGTCTATGTATAGATTCGTTTTGCTGCTTTATAATGCTTTCATTTTCATGTGCACCGACTGAAAAAAACTATTAAAAAAACCCGCTATTGCACAAGTGGCAAGTGTTTCCAGTAACAGCAGGCAACCCGAGGGTTCGTCATGACCTGCAGGATTAGCACACGTTCTGCTGGGAGCTGAGGAATCCTGCATGAAGTCAGAAAGCGTTGAGTTACAGGCCATGTCTCAGTCAACGCCTCATCCAGGTTCTGGAAAATCCTGCAGAGATAATTGCAATTACAAACTGAAGAAATCCTGAATTTCTTCATCTGTGGTACAACACATTGCAAAAAGACAGAACATTTGAACAAGCAGTGAAGGTCAGCAATGTACCATAGTTTTTTTGTTTTTCCCACAAAACACATTGAGAAAACTAACTCCACCCTGACCTTCCCCTAACGATTTAGAAAACAAATACATATGAGCTGCTAACACAGTGCCAAAAGGGAAGGACATCTTGGCTCTGGTCAGACATTTCTGTTCTGACCTGAATTCACTGAAAGGTTTCCATCTTTTTCCAGTTATGAATAATTTCTCCTGGTAAATGATTGGCTGGGGAACGAATGTTGGGGCCCCATTCTGTCCCTCTCCAGACCAATGGGCACCAACAGTTGCTACTCTGCAGACCTCAGGTTTGCAACACTGTGTCTGAATAAACACAAGACTCTTGGAACAAACATCACCTGGATTTCATCTGTTCTTTAGTCAGACGAGACCAAAGTGTAGAAGTTTGGCCAAAAGAAAAATCAGCTGGCTTCAGCTCCTCATCGTTGGTATTTGCTCTGTTTTAATAAGCCAGATCATCCATCCATCCATTTTCTGTTCACCCTTGTCCCTAATGGGGTCAGGAGAGTTGCTGGTGTTTATCCGGGCGAGAGGCGGGGTCACCCTGGACAGGTCACCAGTCAGTCGCAGGGATAAGCCAGATCAGTTCACATAAAATATGATGAGACTGTTCCATAACGAAGTGTCAACCCAAACTGTCTGTGGCTGAATTACAGATGATGTAAATGTAAATACTGCAGAATGAACATTATTTGCTAAGTGGAAGAGAAGAAACCATTATTTAACATTTGATAATTGGGCTCACCCCCTGATTTTGAAAATATTTACAAGTAATTTCTATTTGCTAAATGCTACAATAGTGAAAGATAATTTATCAGGAATTTATTTTGATAATTCTAGTTGTCCTAAGATAAGTTTAGTTTAACTTCAATTGTGTTTCCATTGATTTTGAAATTGTCCAAATTGGAATAACGAAAAAAAAAGTGCTTCATGAAATAGTCTGGGCCTTCCTCCTGAAACTGTCACCCCGACCTCAACCCGGATAAGAGGAAGAAAATGGATGGATGGAAAACAAAACACGTCTTTCGATAAAACTTCTTGTTTTATTTTTCAGCCGTATCAAATATTGTATATGTTGTAAAATTGCAATAGGAATACTTTATTAAATCATACGATCAACAACCAGATCGTGTGTCGTCTTTTACTGGAGGAAAAGACGACAGGAAGTGGAAGGAGGAAGATGATGGCGCAGTATGTTTTATTTTTTTTTTCTAAAAGAACTTATAGGGTGAATACAGTTATTCACGTGTGATTTTAATTATTTCGTAATGGAAATACTGCAGTTGCAAAATAGTTTGTTTTCAACGTACCAATACCAAATTTTGAAACGCAGATGGTGAAAGAAAGAGGTGAATGTTCCTTTTTAAAATGTAACGACCTTCTGGTTTTAACTGTATGTGGACACGAAGCTCCACATCACAGTTTTTACTCAAAGGCTGTTATTTTTCAACACAGAATACAGGGAATATGTTCTTCATCCTCTCAAAAGTTCCTAAAAGAAGAGTGAAGCGTGTTGTACTAACAGTGTTTTTGCACATATATATGAAAGCTAGAGACAAAATAATCAATGTTTGTTTGATCAGTCAGCGCAGGTTGGCTAATTCATCCAGACAGCGGACCTGAGATCCCTCTTTTGGACATCCTGCTTTTTAAAACCCTAATGCGTGGAGGCGTTCAGACAGTCCCGCACTTCAGACAGGGTTCAGCCTCTCCTGCCTCCAGGCTGTTCGCAGCCGGATCAAAAACAGAGAGCACTTTCCCTGTTTCTGTCTCCACCAGAACGCAGAGCTCATCCTGAGAGCCGAGGAGCTGCAGAGGAAGGCTGGAGTTCTGAATACATGTTAATATAGCTACCACCTTGACTCTTTCAGACATGACAGTTTTATTATTATTATTATTATTATTATTATTATTATTATTATTATTATTATTATTATTATTATTATTATTATTATTATTATTATTTTGTAGTTTTGTGCCTTTGTTGCCACTTCTTTACTGTTTCATTTGTTTTTAATGCTGTAAAGTGTCCTGAAAGTGTTTTGAAAGGCACTGTGCATTATTATTATTATTATTATTATTATTATTATTATTATTATTATTATTATTATTATTATTATTATTATTATTATTATTATTATTATTATTATTATTATTATACAACTCATCTATCTACTCTGATATTTCCGGGAACTTTCTATTCTGTAAGAAACGGTTCATTTCTGCCCTCTGGTGGTCAACAGGGAGTTTGGACATGTGGACAGCAGCCATCCATGTTCATACAAATATGTTGTTGTTGTTTTTTTTATTATATAGTGTAAAATATAATTTTACACTATATAATTACTACATTTCTTGAAAACTGCACAAAATAAAAGCTTGATAGATTTTATTCCATGTGTAATCAATCTGTAAAAAGAATGTTTTCATTTCTGAGATGACTGGCATGAAATATTGCACTTTTCCACAATATTCCAAGTGTTTTAGTGGTAGCAGTAGAAATGAGTTGCCTTTAACAGGCCGTCTAGTTGCTTTTTACAAACCATTCAACAAATCAAAATATTGAAAAGCCAATTAATTTTTTGAACTTTTTTACTAATTGAAAAGCCTCACATGCATTATTTACATAGATGTTTGAAAGCCTTTATTTCAGTTAATTATGATTTTCTACTTTCCAAGAGATCAGTTCTCCAGAGCTCATTAAAGCTCTGGAGAACTGATCTACAGAAGAAGGAGGTAATTAAACCATGTCATTCCAGTGTTTTGTACCTGTGGTACATCTAAAACCTGTAGGACCGCTGTCCTACTGGAGGACTGGAGTTTGGAACAACATGGAGACGGAGGAACAGAGCAGTCATAAATCCAAAGCCTCTGCAGCATTTTGTTTTCTTCTTCTCTGCCTCAATAAGGGAGCTAAATGGGGCCACGACTGCTGCCATAGGCTCCCAAAGTGACTCACCACATACCTAACAGATCTTGTTTGCCACATCTGAGCTTTTAGCACAAAAAAGAAAAAACGTTTTTGGATGCAGACTGACTCACACTACTCAAACTACTCAAAGGTACTGCTCCCCTTTTTAAATCCTCCATGAACTTTTGTATTTTCGAACTGAACCAAGGGCGTCGGAGATTGGAAACGCTCGGGCGGTCAGGTAATGGGATGACACAGATGGCCTGAGCCTCCTGTGGTCACGCTGTGGGCAAATTCACAGCCAGAGCCTGCAGAACAGAAAGCCTGTCACATTAGGCAGCAGACACTCAGGCACTACTCACCTACATTTCTATCAAATTATAACTTGTGCTGGAGTCTGTCTAACAGAGAAAAGAAAATTTGAGTGTGATAAATTATAGCATTTACTTTTGACAAGTTTGGATTTTACTCTGGCTTTAAGTTGTATGAGAGACTCTCCTACCCTGAACATTCTGGAGAACGGGAGAGTTAAGGCCTCAAAATGCCACAGTGACTTAATTTCAAATTCAAGCGTAATTTCGAAATACAGCTTCTGGGCATCAGTGAAACACACACAGCAGGTTCTTGAATACCTCTCAGATGAAATAATCTAAAACAGAACTGGACTGCGAGTTTTAGCATGACAGAATCAGGCGTCCTCTGAAGACTCTGTCAGCTCCTGCTGTTAGAAGACGCGCTCTGATCTCCATTCTACCTCTCAGGCCTTTCTTCTTGGTGCCAAAGGTTTCTTCTAATTTAAGTCCCATCTTTTCCCGTCTGAATCAATCTAGCAGCTTCTGATGATGCAGGATTCTTCTATGTGGAGACTCCACAGATTTGGTTGCAACTTGAAGCTTAAGACTGAACACTGAGTCATTGATTTTAATCCTATGAAGAGCCTTGAAACTGACAAACTCAAGGCCAAATCCTGCACAGCTTTTTATGTGTTCCTCTGGACTCCAGAGGAACACATAATAAAACCTATCAAGATGGCAGTAATTTGCTGAAAGCAGTTTTTATTGTTGAATGAGGTGGAAGTGGATTAATTTGAGTGAGAAGCAGATTTAGAAAACATAAAATGACCCAGTTCTGTTCGTCCCACCTGTTGTTTTCTGGAGGTGATTGTCAGAGAACGTAACGTTTCCCAGGGAAACAGTTTTCAAGGTTCTTCTGATGCAGGTCATGTTTATAAGTTATGTCATCTGAGGATTCAATTTATCAAGTTACAATGCTTGGTGAAATTATTCACACATTTTGAATTTCTCACAATTTCTCACGTCACAAATACAAACTTCAGTGTATTTTGTCGGCTTTCTACGCGACAAATCAACACACACACACACACACACACACACACGCACACACACACACACACACACACACACACACACACACACTCAAAAAATTGTGAAGTGGAATAAAAACGATGACTGGCTGTTTAAATTTTAAAAAATGTAGAAAGAAAAGTGTGGCATGGATTTTTGGACTTTGACTTGTCCATTCAGATCTGTGATCTAAATGATTCCATAATAAATCAGGCTGTATGATTATTTTGTGGGTCTTTGACCACAGACCTTTAGCATTTCGAGGGTTTCTTCCTGAATTGTTCTCTTTGTTTCCATCCATCTTTTCATCATCTGTGACCAGCTTCCTTGTCTCTGTGAAGAAGTGAACGCTCATGGCTGCTGTGACCTGGTTTCTCTTCAGAGATGGCGTGAACAGGCAGATTTTTTTTTATCATCCCTTAGCAAACTTTAAGGGACATCTTGCTTCTCCCACCTGAGCTGTGGATCTCTGCAGCTCCCCCAGAGTCACCACAGGCCTCTTGGTTGTGTTTCTGATTAATCCTCTCTTTCCTTGGTCTGTCAGTTTTGGTTGATTACCATGTCTTAGCAAATTCAAGTTCATGTATGATTACTTCTGCAAGATTCTCCAAATAAGAAAGAATCAGGAAAAGATCTCGTTTTGCCTGCAACCCCTTCATTTTATCAAATGCAATTCCTTGTCTCTGTGTCGGACATTGACATTGACAATGTGATTATTTGAAACACCACAACTGTGGAAATGTCTCTAAATTTCCAGATAAATAGTTCAATTAATTTAAAATCCTGGCTCTGATTGGGTTTAGAATGAACTGATTCAAAACTGGGCAAAACATAATCTTTGTTCTGTGATTCTGTTACAGCTGTCGTCCATTCCTCCATCGCTTCCACTCACTCTGAGAAATCAACAGTGGTTGTCTGGGAGCAGGAGAAATCTGTAAAATCTCCATTAATACAGTTCATACATATATCATAAAGAATATCTTTGTAATAATCAGAGGACAGCAGGGCTTCTCTAGCAGAAACAGTGAGAAACATTTCATATTTACTGCATAACATCACCACTATGTTTAATAATGTAATATGTAAATATGTCAACATGTTTTTTAGGACAGATATTTGATTAACTGTTTTTCAATGTTTAAAGTTGATTTTGGGCAGCAGCATGAATGTTTTCATGTGTGACTGATGAGAACAGTTAAAAAAGTGTGTGTGCATATGCGTGTGTGCGTGTGTATGTCAGGATTTACCTATTTAATCCCATCTCATTTATTTTTCTCTCACCTGGTCGAATATGCAGCACCGTTTCTCTTCTGATTCAGTTTACAGTAAAATCATTGCAAAGGCAAAAAGATTTACTGTGAAACATAAAATAAGATTTAACCAGGGTTCTCATTCAGCAGCTAACTGGTGCTCAGTTCAGTCCTCTGTGAGCTCATCCTTAGAAAAGATTGAGAGGCTTGAGACACAGAAGAGACCAATAAAAATGTTTGTTATTTCTCTTTTGGTTTGAGGTCATACTGACAATCCATATTATTAAATTTTATTCTTTTAGCTGATTGTTGTTGTTATTTTTTTTATTTTATTGTTTGCATTGTCGTTTATATACCAACCATTATTTCTTCCATCTCGTTGCTTTCTTCTGTGTATCTTTTAAAATGTTCCCACCACTTGGGGGCGCTGTGAGCATGACTCAATTGCACCAAATACAATTGGTGCAAATTATACAGCACTTAAACGTGCTGTTTAATTTGTCAGATTTTGAGACAAAATAAAAATTCTACAAAAAAAGTCAAAGAACATTATTGTACTTAAAATGTTCATATAGTGAAAACAAATGAAATGAACATTTATTGAACTCATTTATATTTATTCAGAAATGATTCCCTTCAAACGTTTTTAAGAAAAAATATTAGGATCCCCAAGACAGAGAAAGTACTGTGACATATTACTGTGTTATTTATAGTAAATTATTGTTCTATTTTTACTGCATTTCTTAGATAACTTTCACTTCCCTGTACCTGCTTTGCTTAAAGAGTTCATAAGCAAATCCATGTTTGCATTAGAGATGTTGTCGGTTGTCTGGTTGCCTGAGCTGAGGGAGTCACAACATCAATGCTTCAGTGTGTGAGGCATGAAAGGAGAAATGTGTTTGTGCCCCGGTGCTGTGCAGCTGTGGCCCCGGCCCCTGGCCCAGGGGACAGGGCATCTATGGCCCTCTAATCAGATTGTACCCCCTCTGGGACCCAAAAGACTGAAAACAATATCATCATTTCTGAAGCTGGTGGAGTGAGGAGGAACTCCTGCTCTTTGTTAAATGAGTTATTACAGAATGACAACAGAAATGTGCAGCGAAAAGCAACCAATCACAGCCAGGAGGAGGGACTTAGTGCTGTCAGTCAACCTCAGACAGTAGATTACAGAGACTAGATAAGAACATTATGGGGTGATGTGCTATACTTTTTAGTGAGAAAGTGATGTGATGTTCTGGAGCAGCTGGACCAGTCCTCTAATCCTGGACATGTTCTTCAGGTGATAGAAAGCCGACTTTGTAACTGTCTTTATGTGTCTCTGAGGGCTCAGGTCAGAGGTCACCAGGCCTGATCTCTAGTTTCCAGCTGTATTAACTGAAGCTGGGCGCTGGCTCTACATCGCTCCTCTTTAGGTCCAAAATGCATTTCCTGGGTTTTCTTTTTCTTCAAGTTAGGATGTGACATCATGAGTTTCCATGAACTTTTTTTTTTTACAGCATTCTAATTTTCTGAGATGTTGCACTTTGGGTTTTCATTGTCTGTGAACCAAAATCATCAAAACTGACAAGAAACAGAGTCTTGGAATATATGAGTCAATGTGTGATTTTTCTGTAAGAGTTTCACTTTCTGAGCTAACTTGCAAGAAATATTGCACTTTTACACAATATTCAAATGTTTCTTTTATTTTTTATTTATATTTTTTGTTTAATGATGAAAACATAGTAGGTTTTTGTTGTTTGAGGTCAAAATAACTTTGTATTTTCTACAAATATTAATATTTCTTTAAACAAAAGAGCAGAATATTTAAGGAGGAAAGACGTTGCATAAGTGATGGGAAAGACCGATTCAGATCAAACATCTCAGCTCGTCAGTGTGACCTTCTGCTCTCTGGCTGGTTGAGGAAGGCAGGAGATGGGCTTTAGTCTGTGTGGTTTTTACATCTGTTTTCTCTGTTTGGAAGTTCACTGATCCCTGAAATCGGTTTGCTTTTAGCAGAATGGAAGACAGGGCAGGGGCTTTCCTACGCCCACAACCTTCCCTCTCACAAAGGCCTTTTTATTCACCGTTAGGCGTGTGCTGTGTGTGGCTTTTCATTTCAAATGTTTGATTCTCTGCTGCTCACCCTTCCAGTTTCCTGTGGACATTCGATGAGGTGGAAACGAGGAGCGCACCAAATACAGTTTGTTGGCCGTTTACTGATCATTAAAAAGCCTGACCTGCTGATTCTAATTTTGGCTAATACCATTTTATTTTGTTTGAAATGTTGCTAAAAGTAGAAAGAAAGTTGCTGAGTTGGCTACAGTGGGATGACTGTTGTTAACCTCAGAGGAGAGCAGAAAACGACAGTGATTAAATTTTAGACCTTTGTATCACTGATCTTAAAATGAACGAAATCAGTGGCCATAAATCGGTGCGCCCCCTAGTGGAAACCTTTGAAAATGCACAAACCTAGATTGGGAGTAAAGTGTTTTAGGTGACCTGGGTTCCAAGTTTTCCAAAATCCTACAATCTGTTTGTTGAACATCTGGACAATTTAGTTTTTTCACAAGAGACTGATTATTTAAAAATCCAAACCGATTCACTGGAGCTAAAAATTATCTGTCTTTTTGGTGTTTTCAACTTCTGTGATCTAAAGACATTTCCATCCATTCATTCATAAAAATGAGCTAGAGCTGCAAAACAGAGTTTGGACTTTAAAAAACATGTTTTTGTTGATTTAATTAATTGTTAGCCAAGCCAACTTTATTTATAAGCACTTTTAAAACAGCAAAACTGACAAAGGTGCTGAACAAATATATAAAAACATCAAAATATAACAATTGTTTAAAAAATGCAATGCACAACTTCAAAAATAGAACGACTTCTGGGTCTAAAGTAAATGATCAGAAATGATCTGATCATTTCAGTGATCAGATCATATAATATGGTTTCACAGCTTGTTCAAAGTAACTTCAACTAAACAGTTTCCATGATTTAATACACCGGCAAATCATCAGTGTATTGTATAATTTTAGGATGAATTTTATTTCATGTAAAAGTTATTATAGCTGAAACTTAAAACATTTACTTTGACAAGCAAACAGCCGTTTCCTGTGATGCCTGGTTCTCACGGCCAGCTGGTTGTCATGATCTGGTTCTGGATCAGAGTTCAGTGAATTTATCGAACATTCCAGACATATTTTCTGTTGATGTTGATCATATGTCTATTGTAATACATATTATTGATTTATTGTCCAGGATTCTGAAAACATACTTATCTTGCACCAACTTGAATGTAGTTCATCTAATAGTTACTGAGTTCTGTTGTGCTGTCCTAAATATTGGTTCAAGTGCTAAAAGCGATTCCTCCAACAGAAAATGGTTCCATTGTTTTGCTTGTTTCTCCCCACTAAATAATTCTTTGCTGTAATAGAATGCAAATGGATGCTAATGTTAGCCATGCCTGGTTCAGACCGTCCACTTCTGCAGGTAACTGACAGGTAATCTGCCTGATTGGACCTTCGTAAGTCTTTGCTGCAGGTAAATGAATTTGTCACGGAGCTCTTGGAGAACTCGTCTCTGCCAGGATCAACGCCAGTGAAAAGGAAAATCCTTGGTGAGTCTTTGAACATAAACAGGTTGTGAAGATGGTGTTTGTTTTATCTTATGAGTATAAAAACTAACTCCCTGCATGCCATCAGTCCATCAGTACTTGAACCTTTTTTTTGTCACATCACAACTGCAAACTTTGGTCTATTTTATTTGGACCAAAACATGGTGCACAATCGTGGAAGGAAAGGGAAATAATAAATGGTTTTCACTTCTTTGTGAATAAATATCTGGAGTGATCTGTTCATTTCATTCAGCTCTCCACAGTGAATACTGACTGGACCCTTTTAGCTGCAATTACAGCTGAACATCTGTTGGTGTGTGTCCCTAACAGCTTTGCACCTGCACAGATTCAGTTTTTGCCAACTCTTCTGTACTAAACAGTTCAAGCTCAGTCAGATTTAGGAAGAGCGTCTGTTAAGAGTCATTTTGATCTCTCAGCAAACAGATTCCATCAGATCCTCAGTTGGAATTGAGCTCTGAACTTTTCATTCACACTGTAGCTCCGTTATCCTGCTGGTCTTTAAGACATTTTAATGAAATCAACTCAGTCTTTCAGTCAGTGCCTTGTTGTTGCACCTGAAAGTATTTAACCAAACAACTTTAAACTAGATTGAAGGTCAATATTTATCTTAACTAAATATTTCACTTGGAGATAAGGGTTTATCTTAGAAACTAAATATTCATCATAAATAGTAGTTTGTTTAAACTGCTAGTTACTTCTCTCATTGTCACATTTTTAAATAAATAAAACCATCTGAAAAAAGGCTATACAACTCAAATTATTATTATTTTTTCACCTTTACAACAGTTCACTACCTCAGGCCAACCTGGTGCCTGATCGGCTTCACTCACCTTTATTGGAAACGTCTGAACCAAGAAATGCAGGGGGAGGGGGGTCATTATACGTTTTGGTGCAACTGTAGTTGGAGATAAACTTTCTATTTTTAGGTTATAACTATAAGTATGATGTCACTGCCAGTAATTGTTTTGACGGCCAGCTGTGGGGCAGCGGCTGCAACGTTCAGGAAGTAACAGTTGGTTTTCTGCAGCTGTGAAGGAGCTGCTGCTGCTGTTGCTGTTATTGTTGCTGCTGTTATTGTTGCTGCTGTTGTTGCTGCTGCTGTTGTTGCTGCTGCTGTTGCTGCTGCTGCTGCATACAGAACCTTTCTGACCAAACAAGCTGCTTCCACTCTGGCCTTTGATTCAACAGACTTAGTCACCTGGAAAGGTCAAATGAAGTAAATTACACACAGCTTAGCTGCAGAGTAGCAGCTTTGTTTCTCAGCTCTGTCAGATCTACAGAAGAAATACTGAAGCTCTAACCTTTGGGGTGGATTGCAGAAAAGTCAGGGGATCAAAATTTAAGAACTCAGTTGGCTTGTTAAAAACAAAAATGTCTTTCAGCTCATTTTGAAACAATGTTTTATATTTCTATCAGTCGGATGTTTTCATCCGACCGATGGCAGTTGAAATTCAACCTTTCACTTTGGCGGTTTTAGCCCCGGTAAACGGTCGCACACATGAAAGGTCACGCAGTGGTGGAACAAATCAAGAGAGGGAAATGGCCAGCAGATAGCGGTGAGGGTGAGGAAGAGGAATGAGACAGGAGGGAGACAGGATGCTGCAGGTCTCCTCTGAGTCTCTTCACAGACACTGTAAATCACTGGGAAAGGCTCACGTCATCAGTTCAATCCCAGACTGTCACACACAGAGGAAACTGTTTCTGACTGCAACCTGTTTATGCAGTCAGATGGAAAAACGGCTAGCGACAACAGCAGATACAGCGGCTTGTTTTCCAAAGTGGGGAACCAAACGTGGAACTGTCATGCAAATTTTTTACACAGTTAATCAGTTAGTGCTCAAGTGGAGCTCAGAGATAAAGCTGAGCCAGTGAGGTGTGGAAGTTCAGTTGCTGGCAAACCCAGAATGACCCACATTTAGCTCAAAGAGAAAACTTCCAGAAAACTGCAAAACAGCTGAAATACCGAGTCCCTTTAATTCAAAGCTATCCCACCTGTTAGAGTCACTTTTGATTACTAACTGAAACATTGATGGATATATTTGATGTATATTTTGTTGATGATTTTGATTACTGTATTGTGGTTTTATGGTTGAAACATTTTGCTGAAATGTGCTGTACAACATTTCTATTAAACTCGACCTGACCTTTGAATAAGCCTGAGTAACAAGAACATCACCTTGGCAACTCCTGCTGTATGTTCATTATGTCCAGTAACAACCAGACAGAATTTTGAAGCATGAAGTTAAAAATATAACTCCTAAATAAATAATTTGCATATCGCTAAGTTTGAATGCATTCCATTAAAATAGTAACCTGATTTTTAAAAGATGAGAAATAACGTGCTCATAAACAGGGTGGCTTTGTGTAATGAAGAGGAGAAGTGGAGGGGCTGGAGTGTCCAAAGACACACTCACTGGTCACTTTATTAGGTACGTCTTGCATCAGTTCACTAGGAGGCAGATGATCTGTGAAAAAAAGATCTCTTCTGCATTTTCCCAGTGCTAACTGGAAACAACCAATCAGAGCCTGGAGGTGGATCTTAGCACTCTCTGCTACACTATAGCTATGCTAGCTAGCGACGATGGATAAACAGTTTTCCTGGAACGGAATGTTGTTTCCACATCATTAGCATATTTAGCAGTGAGTACACGGGGGTGATTGACAGCGCTAAACCCCTCCTCCTGGCTCTGACTGGTTGTCTTTGGGTACATTTCTTCAGAAGACAACGGCAGCTCATGGAGGAGGTGGAGATCGATCTTCTCACAGATGACCTGTCTCACATCATGGTGACCGCTTTACTAAGAAAGAAAATAGTTTTTATAGAAGTTAAATACTGCAGCTTTAAGTGATAATGCAGAAAATAAATGTCCAGTTGTGCTCATCAACACAGATTCACTCCAGATTGCAATCACCTGTCTCTGCTAGTTAATATTCAGACATTAAGCAGATCACTGTGTGCACTGGGTGATGTCTGTGGACGAGGGAAAGGCAGGCGGGGGAGTGAAGCTCCAAAGAGTAGAAGTGCTGAAGGCAGACAGTTTTAAGTTAAGGTCAGCAACCTAAAGCAACGGGCAGCAAGAGAAGTGAAAACAGAGTGCAGGCAGGTAGAGTGGGTGGAGGCGAGCATCAGGGGGGACTGGTGACTGAAGGACAGCTGCAGGAGTGGAAGGAGAGGCTTACAAGATGTCAGTGAGACCTGCTGTGATGTGAGCTTTGGAGATTGATTGCACGAACAAAAAGAGAAAGCTTAAATACATAAGATGCAACAAACAGTTTTTCTGCTTTAGGAGTTTGGAGACAATGTTAAGAGAGACGAGGTTCAAATGGTCTGGGCATGTGCAGAAGAGAGATTAGGATATGCTTGACAAAAAAATAAAATAAAAAATCCTCCTGGAAGACAGGAAGACTGTCGAAGGTTTATGGATGGAGCAGGAACATGCTGCACTCCAAAAACAAAGTCTGACTGGTTGTTTCTAATTTCTAGTCCAAATATCCTAGTGCACTGGAAATGACAGGGAGTTGTCAAACCTTCCAGGAATATTGGTCTCAGATCCAAGAGTATTTACAGAACAACTGGTGACTGGGTTGACATGGTGATACAGATCTGTGTACTGGAGAGATGAAGTGCAGAGTCTTTCTACAGGATGTGGTCAAAGTGGACAGAAGATGTCCAGTCAGTTTTCTGTAAATCTTTCTGTCACTCAGATTGATGCTTTGACTGGAAATGTGATGTCAATGATTGGACAATATACCAGCTACCCCCATCTAAGTTCTGTTTTGTTTTTGTTTGTTTTGTTTTTTTCTTGGGAAAAAAAAGTGCAAAAAGTTGAAACAAAAGCAAAATAATTATGTTATTGCCATGTAATGAACTAACACAAAATGAACTCTTCAGCAAGATGTAGGAGCTGGTTTTGAGTCAACAAGGTTCCAGGTCCACAGGCAGACCTTTTCTCTTACATCAAGACAAACAGTGAGGCAGAGCGCTGATTTAACATCTGAGATAGAATCCATTTTCAAAGTCCACCCTTCACTCTACTGTAGATAGAAATAGGTAGCCTACATGTTAATTCTGAGCTTGTAAAAAATGTCATAAATAAATCCGACATGTTTTTACTTTTCCTAACAGTATCTGTACTTATTGTATAGAAAACGTTTGGATGAATGTATTTCTTATTTCATCTTATTTCATTTGGTGGCTCTTCCGTCTCAAAGACTCTGAATTTTCTCTCTTTCCTTTGCGTTTCTGTGAAGTGGAGAAATAGAAACATTGCCAGTGTGAAGTTAATGAACTAATTATTTTCATTAGCAGCAAATCCTTGTTTCTCACTAAGTGGTCATTTAATCTCTGAGCGTAATTAGATTTCACTGGTTAGAAGTTTGTTTTAAATGTTGCTCAGTGTAACAAAGTTCAAGATGTTTTATTATAATGTGATAATGTTAGTTATCATCGCAGAACCACTCAGTAAATTAGAATATTATTGAAAAGCCCATTTAGTTTAGAAACTCAGAGACTGGGTGAAACATATTATATAGATTAATTACATAGATGGATGATGAAAGCTTTCATTTCTGCTAAATATGATGATTTATTTTAGTTTAAAATAACAAAAACATAATATGTAAAATTTGAATATTACATCAGACCATTAAAAAAACCTCTTAAAAACAGAATTGTAACAAATAATCCTCATCTGAGAGCATAATTCTAAATCACATATGTCAGAGTCAAGGCCCGCGGGCCACATCCGGCCCGCGAGAAGATTTTCTACGGCCCCTGGGATGATCTCGATTTATTATTAGAACCGGCCCGCAGACCGCAGCAAGCCGGCACCCCGTAAAAAAAAAAATCTTCCTTATTTGACGATCCTCACAACGCACCCCCACCCCCCCCCCCCCCCCCCGTTCGATCTTCACAAAGCGCACCCCCCCCCCCTTCGATCTTGACAAAACGCATTTTTTATTTGGCCCTCCGTCCATTTGACTTTGACACCCCTGTTCTAAATGATTGAATATGACTGAATCTGAGCAAGACTTGGCTGTCAGCTGATTGGTTTTTGACAGGGATCCCAGATGTACAAGCTTGTCTCAGGACCCTGAAGGGCCGATGGTCTGGTGTGATATAGAGAAGCAACATGTCGGTGCTGATCTGGCTACTTTTAACCTCAGCTGTTCCTTTAATCCGCCTCACTCATCCTGCTTCTACGTGTGGAGCAGAAATGTTACAGCTGCTGCTCATTTCTCCTGCTTGTGGTTTCGTACTCTTGCTGTTTGGACATTCTTGAAGCCAACATGATGAAACTGAAAGCTGTGCTTTGGAAACCGATGATTTGAACTTATTTTTATTTGCTATTATCTGCTGTTGGCCTGCTGCCCAGGGCGTACCCTGCCTCCTGGACAGCACCCTGCAGAATAAACCAGTGCAAACAATGAATGCAGCAAGGAATTGTGGTTAAATAGAACAGAAATATTCTAGAAATTCAGATGTGACATCAGAAAAGTGACAGGTACACAAAGCATGTAGGTCCACACCGAGGTTTATAGTTAACTAACCAACCAAATAACAAAAACTGAATTTGAAAAAACCTTTTTGTTAACAGCATTTTACTAATAACATGTAATAAAAACTATCAAACACACTAAAAACTAATTACTGAAATAGACAAATTTTTTTTTTACTAAACTACAATTAAAAACCCCCCAAAAACTATTATAACCCTTGTTCACACAAAGATAAAAGTGTAAAGATAATATTGACAAACTGTACAGTGAGGGCAAAATGACTGTGTAGCTGTCAGACATAATGTAGCAAGGATGTTTGTGCATTAAGAAACAACAAACTATTCGCAATTTACAAAAATAAAACATTATAGTAATAGATGACTGATGCTTGTTCAGAGGCCAGCAGGGTCCTCAGTAGTTTGCAGATTAATTGCAGACAAAACTAACAAAACAAAGACTCTAAACGAATCAAAGACCTCTGGATTTCCAAATGTCATCACTTCAAAACAAGTCTTCATTTTTATAACCCAACAAGATTCTAAATATTCAAAGCTAAATACCAACAATTGTGCTGGAATCTGAATCCATCTGGATGTCTGAGCTGATCAGACAGAACCAGTTTTCACCAGAATCCTTCTGCTTTATTTGAATGCAAGACGCATCACGTCCTATAAGTAGAACTGCCGTGAATTCAGTCAAGTTTAGAATTGCTTATTTATGCCTGGGGGAGCAATTTGAGGATTGAGTGTTCACCAGCGTACATGCACACAAACAAACCATTCACACACAAAACATAAAAATACAAAATATAACTGAGGAAGAGGAAGAACAGAAAGGGGGTTAATAGCAGTGGTCCTCTCTGCTGCTGGCCAGAAAACACCAGTGTGTCAGGGGGCAGAAACATTAACATCATATAGAAGTGCAATTATTACACTGTAGATAAGGCAAACTGCCCACCTCTTGTACTTGTACTACTCTTCTTACTAAACATGCATTCTAACAGTTTCTTGTCACTGACTGCCCTCCATATCTCTGCTTCCTGCTCTCCAAAGACACGGTTATCAAATCTTTCTGCCCTCAGCTCTATTGTCGTGAACCATCTGAAGAGCTGCTGTTGTTCCCTGCATAGAGAGTTGGTTCATTATTAATCAGACTGGCTTTGAAGTAGATCTGATTGATTTGTCCATCTGCAGTTTGAAAAAAAGAAAAGAAATCTCTGTGTATTACAAAGTCCAGAGTGTAGATCAGTGGCTAAGTAATTGATGGATTTTTCAGTTTTGCTGCTTTATTGCAGGTGCCATGTGCATGCAAACCTGATCAGCTCCAACAGCTCTGAATTTTTACTGGATTAATGTTTGTTTTCACTTTTATGTCTGACAGACCGGCTCGACTTGAACGCTGCCTCACTCACTTCGTAATTTTCCTGGGGAAAATGTTTTCATGATGTAACCCTGAGAAAGAATTAGGGATGCAGAAAAGGGCTTGGATGTGACTCGTGAAAACTTTTATGGGAGGAAGGAGAAAGATGAAACGAACGAGACTGAAGAGGAGCGAGAAGGAGTGGACCTTAAGACCAGAGAGGGAAAATATCCAAGGTATTCGCTATTGATTTTCAGGAAACGTGCAGAAACAAATGTAAGATTTAGTCATCACTTCAGCCACTGAACTACCTCAAAATCTATTTATAGTAGCAACGGATTTGAGGGGTGAAAAGATGTATCCAGTTCCCATGGCGATACATGACTGTTGTCAGGAAAGTCCAGTTATCCCTCCTTTTTTGATTTTTGCAAAGGTTCCAGAAATCATAAACTACTTTTAAAAATCCTTCATCTGAATCTTTTGATTCTTTATATTGCTGTTTTAATGCGTTTGAAATTCTAAATTAGAACCAGTGAGAGTGCTCCCATTTAGTTACAAACTATTTTAGATGATGATCAAATGAAGCCTAAATAAAAAAGAAAACAACAAAAAAGTATTCCTAATAGTTCTTTAACACAGATGGAGAGCTCCAAAGCAGACACTCAGGGATCACTCATCTCATGTTGTCATTCTGTCTTTGTTCTACTGACTAGCCAAACTGCTGAACTATGAACTGCTTCAGCACAGTGGAGGTTTGTTCAGTGCTAATATCTAAATGAATCATTTCAAGACGAGTTAAAAACTGCTTCCTGTTTTAATCCAACATAAGAAGCTCCAACAAAGTGACTCACTGGAATGCTTTTCTAGCTGAATGTTGTCCACCAGCCTGAAGCAAAGTCCACACAACGAGGAAACAGTTGAACTAATACTTCCTATCTAACTTCAGAATAAGAGTCTGGTCCAAAGCAATGCATTATGGGTGCCGAAAATGAATTCACTTATTTATTAGATGAAGTAGCATGCTGACAACATTCACTGGCACTTTGTAATGACAACTATTTAATTTTGCAAGATGCTACATCCCTTCACTGTACAGAAAACCCAGTTAACCAGCAGAGAGGCTTCATCTCTGATCATTTGTTGAGGATTTGCTTAATATCTGTGAGTAGATGCACTCTCTAGAGGTTTTACACATTAATTATAATCAAAGAGAGAGATTGTTTCATTCACATGGCAGAAATCTGATAAACTCCCTGAAGAGAAGTCAGCTGCTTTGCTCTACTGACTCCAACAGGCTCTTGCTTCTGCTTGAGGCTAGCAACAGCAGGCTTCATTTGAACCATCATAACTGAGAATCAGACAACAGAAAGGTTGGTTTGGTTGGACATCATCAGGACGAATCACCACACGCTACTCAGCAGTGACAGTGTGTTCGTGGTGATGTGAAGTTCGGTGTCAACCAAACCACCATTGTCTCTAACGGCCAAAAAGCTCCCTTTTGGTTTCATCACACCAAAGAACTTTCCTCCATCATGGCGTCTCCCACATGCCTCTGGGCAAACTTTAGTCAAGCCTCGGTCTGAGTTTTCTTCAAAGGTAACTTTCCCGTTGCCACTCTCCCATGAAGGTTTGACTGGTGAAGAACCAACTGTTGTTGTCACGGTTACGTGGTGTCTTTGCTCTCTGGTCTCTCAGGTTGTGAGAATGTGGTCATAATGTGGTCATAATGTTCCTTCCATGTCAGGATGGATTTAGCTGAACTCTAGAGGACACTCCGCGCCTTGCAGATGTTTTCAGAAGCAGGATGTCTCAGGGCCAGCAGTGGCTCATCCTTCACCACGACAGATGGTGTTTTTGTAATAGTGTGATGGGAGAAATAGTCTGTCTTTACACAGCAGGTCTTGATGTTCAATTCAGAATTTTTCTTGCTGAAATCAGATGTCTGTGTAAATGTCTTACGACCCCAAAGAGACTCAGATGCGCAGAAGAAGAACTCAGACGTGACGCAGCTGTGCTCTGTTTAGTTTGAAATAATGGACAAAAGAAACAGAAAGCACAACTAACAGTGATGTCTGTCTGGATGTGGAGTCCAATCCAAGAGCGGTTCCTTCAGGATGTGATGCGCTTCAGTGGAGCAGACTTCTTTCAATTATGATTTATTTGTATTTTTATGTTCAGTCTTGTTCCTTCAGGTGCAGAAATATGATGCATGTCTCAGGTCAGTGACATAAAGGTCCAGTTAAATTCAGGAGGACTGTTCTGACTGCAGAGCTTTGAAAACAATCATCTGATTTAGCTCCATGTATGGAAATGGTAAATCAGACTTTTTTTGGTGGCTGAGAAGATCTGATCTGTCTGATCAGACTGCTGTGGAAGAGTTGAGAAAGGAAAAAAAAAAAAAGATCCGATCTGGGTTGCATTTTCCTGCTGTGTTCTAAATAACAACAATGCAAAGTGTTTGAGGTCTACCGTCCAGCCAACAAACTCCACCTGTAGAGTTGTTCTACTGCACGGCTAACAAAACAGCCCCGACCTGCACGCTAACATATTTTGCTGAAATCCGGAGCAATGTTCCTTTAATTCTGTTATTCTGCTGAATGTGTCTCCATTTCCCTGAGGAAACGCAGAGCGATTAATCAAATCAGCAGCAGCAGCAGCAATCTCTCACTGATTAATTCTATCAAACCAACCTCGCCTCTCAAAATAATACATTGTTAATTTAGAGGCGCACAATGGAGGAGTGATACCTGACTGACGAGCTCCTGTCACCCGTGTTTACAGGAGCGGGTGTTAATAAATGGTGTGTGTGTGCGTGCGTGTGTGTGTGTTGGCTGGCTGCTGTTGATGAGATCAGAGAGGGACCGTGCATTCCTGACGACACAGCGCGAAACAGCAGCTCCTCCTGAAGCAGCTGCTGGAGGGGTGAAATATTTCATTCACCGAAGAAGGAAACATGTTTCACTGTCCCGCAACCATTCCAGGTGGGCTTCAATGGTGCACATCACGCACGTATGGCGGTCAGTCATTCCACGCAAAAACGCGTGACTGCAGCACATCATAACAAGAGATTATGTCACCTTGTTGGCGTATTTTTTATTTACATTTGAAAACTTGCTGACGGAGACGGAGGTTTGTGCAGCAAAGGCACGAGCGGTGTTCATCTCCACATGCACACCCACAGTGTGCGTGTGGGTGTGTATATGTGTGTGTGTGTAAATCTCCCCTTCTTTGACTCCAAGCATCTGACAGCGTCCCTCCCTCTCTCTCCTCCTCCCTCCCTCATTAGGCGTTACACCGGCAGCACACCGACCCACTCCCTCTCCTTCTAACCGGGAAATAAACACAGAGCGGCGGCAGCAGGACTGAACTCCCCACGGTGCGCACCATCCATGGTCCTCCTCTGGATGCCTGTGTGACAGGAGGGTATGTTGGCAAATTCATGTTGTATTTTTGCTCTGACAGCTGACTGCGTTGTAAACACGGTGTTGTTTCCTTAAATGCTTCTTCTTTATTTTTTTTACTGTTTATATTTGTTTTTATGCGCATAATTCGCAACTGATGGCGGGGTTTTTTTTTGTGCTGTGGTGAAAGACAATTTGTTCGAACTGAGGCTGCTCCACACACCGGATCATTTTCTAACACGCATGGACTTTACCCTGCGCTCCCTGCCGGAGGGGGGTGAAGACAAAAAAGAAAAAAATCCTGGGAATGAAGCAGGAGCAAGTTGTTGCGTCGTTTCTTTCTTTCTTTTTTTCTTTTTTTTTCTTTTTTTTTTTTTTTGCGCCTACTGGCCCTGTCAGTGTGTAGACTACACGACCAGCAGGCAGAAACCAGGACACGCTCCTACCCGGGTTCCTCCTTCGCTGCGTGAAAAACGAGCTACTTTAATGCTCTTAAGCACGCCATAACCTTTCTTGTCATTTTTTAAAGCTTCAGAGATCAGCTGCTCTGCTCATGGCCCAGCCCGTCAGGATCTGCTTTTGGATTAGTCATTGTGTTCTCAAACACACCCATTGCTAATAACTCAGCAGCCTCATTTTGCTTATGCAGAGTCTTGCAGAAGTATTCATACCCGTAGAACTTTTTCTGTCGTTGCTACGTCAGCTTCATGTGTTTTTGTGTTTTGTCCGTCTGATATTCACATGTTGACATTTTTGCCCATTCTCAGAAAATACCTCAAACTCAGTCAGATTAGATGGAAAGCAACTATGAACATCACATTTAAAAATTCTGCTACATATTCTGATTTATTTGGATCTAAGTCTGGGCTTTGACTGGGCCATTCTAACACATGGAAATGCTTTGATCTGAACCGTCCAGCTGAATCAGCTCCAGTTTCAGGTCTCTGAGCTGCTTTTCTTCCAGGATTCTCATGTGTTTAGCCTTATCCATCGTCCCATCAGTACTGATTAGCTTGAAGAAAAGCATTCCCACAGCATAATGCTGCCAACACCATGTATCACTGTGAGGGTGGGGTGTTAGTTTTCCACCATACATGCCGTACAGTTTCGGCATCTTGGCCAAAACATTTAACAGTGTTGTCCTCTGACCAGATGACAAACGCCGTCCCCTACAAACACAAAAACTGACAGTATGACTTCCAGCGGTTTCTCTTTACACTTACTTTATTTATGCTTTAACAGCCATAATTATACTGGAATTATTTAACCCTGAGGGTGACTCCATGTACTACTTACTACTTCCAGGTATCAAAGAGGCTGAATACCAGTGATGGACACTGCTAACTAAAAAGTTACTTATACTAATCCTAACCCTAAATTGTAAGCAATTATTCTGCTAACACTGAAGCCCTACACTAATAATAAGCAGAAGCTAGTGCTAAAGTGCTAACTTCAGTTCACAGTACATCTACCAATTAAATTTTTACATGATAATTTACACATTCTACAATGGCTGGAGATATCATATTTAGGTCTATATCTTGTTCTTATTCAAAATTTTCTAAAGCACTAAGTCAGTTAGTGCTTTAGAATTTATCAGGAAAAATGAATGTGGAGGAAGCTAAGTGAGCTAAGCCTTTTCAAAGCACTAAGCACTAAAGCGCTAAGTAAAAAATTAGCTCTGCTATTAGCACAGTGCTGAATACAAATTCATTCCACACTCAGAGCACAACCATAGAGCTCTTTGCTTTTTTGCGCTCCAGACGCATACACTGCCTTTTGTAGTTTTCTCTCATAAAGTCCCATTAAAATACAGGGAAGTGTATGGATGTGACATAATAACATGTGAAAAGGTTCAAGGGGTGTGAATACTTTTAAAAGGCACTGTACACTTAGCATGCGTTGGGCTCTCAAACTATTTTGTATGTTTCACCAGCAGCAGCACAATGTGGTTATTTTTTGTCTTCAGAAACATAGAGTAACTAAAGTTGCCCTCAGCTCACGGTGAATGAAGCTGTCAGTGTTCAGTGTGCAGAAGGCTGACTTCAGTGAGCAAATCTGTCTGCAGAGGTGGAGCATGCTTAGGCAATTCCTTACAAGCTATGCAAATAGTTTCACAATTATTCCCCCGGCTGTCACAGCCTATGTAGAAATATTCTGGCCTACTGTGGAATATCCGAGGAAACTATAAGAGGACTTCTTTTTATCTTAAAAATGATCATGTGATATGTGAATTATTGACCATTTATTAACACCTGAGAATACAGCGAAATGGCATTTTGAAGTGTTGTTGAGGCTGTTACTGCCAGAGGCTAAACATTCAGAATGACAGTTAGTCATTAAACATGACTGTTTAATCCAAACTGTTATCAAATGCAAATGCATTAAAAACTACTTTGATCTTGTAATCCATTTAAAGATGTCTAAGGTTCTAAAATATAAATATGTTCCATATAAACATATTTCTCCCCAACCCTTTCCCTTTAAACAGGGAAGTGTGGTGTAGTTTTTGTTTCTTGTAGCTCTCTGATTTATGCACCTACATGACAGATAGTCTGCTATTAGAAGCCTTGAAGAACCCATATTTTACATCACTGGTTATCTAAATGTTCGTCCTGATATTCGATGTCTTGTAAGTGGAAGTAGACACCCAATAATACACACTTGGAAGGTTCTCTGTTGACCCTCGTCCATGACCAGGAAGTTCACAGGGTCATGTGGCCGGTTTTAGAAAACACACAGTAAAAACAACTTTTGAGGTGAATAATGAAGAACTGCAAGAAATCAGACAAACATGATGATTTCTTGCATGATGATAATAATGTCCTTCCTCTTGATGAAGGACATTATTAATAAGTTATCTTGTGGTTATCCAAATGAACTTAACCCTGCAAAGACAATAAAAAAAAACTTGCACAACTAAAATCAAGCAACATCCTCTTCAGATCAGATAAACTGAGCAGCCTTTTTGATTTCAAATTTGACTTGAGGGAAAAACCATCAGTTCAACAAAACGACTCAAACAAAAGAGAAGAGGTTTTGTTTTAGTGGGTCTTCAGCTGCATCACATTCTTCAGATTTGATCTTAACTGTTGATGGGACTGCTCTGCAAGTGCAAAAAGTCAAAGATTCACATAAATACACATTAAAAATATTTCAAATCCCCTGATTTACTTTAAACTGAGTATTGATTTAATATTTTCTGTCTTATTTCATTTTTCGGTGTGATGGGATTCAAACGAGCTTTTGAGTGCAGACATATTCACACTCCTCCAGACTTTCCATTATTTGAAATGCGCTGCTCACATAGTGCTGGTTTCACAATATGTTGCAAAAATGGAGATGCACATAAACAGTCTTCCAGGTTTTGTGATGCCTAGTGTGGCCTTGCACTTTGCAAAGGGAAGTATTTTTACAGGCTCAGGCAGACTTTTCTTTTACATAATCTACACATTTAATATCATATTGTATCACTTAGATATTTATTTTATGTACGGTTGTACAGCAAGAATATAATAGGGCTTAAAATAAAATCCTTAGAAACTCGGTTCCATACATTTATAGTCTTTGTCATAATCTGATTTATACACCCACTAAGAGTCCCTTTTAAAAGGTTTTCCAATATTTTATTAAACTACAGAAGTTTCCTTTGGACTGTGGACAGTTTGGAATCAGGTGCTAATATTATTGTTTTGATCATTAATCCTGTGTTTTGCCTAATAAGTGATATTGAGAATATGTCAGAAAGATTTTAGAGCTTGCATGATTAATTATGTCCTTCCTTGAGTCAATGATTCTTGCCAGTGTTGAGTGGTGAATGAAAGGGAATGTTAGAAAATCTGGCTATGTGACCTGTGGTTTTGTAATGTTGAAGGCTTATTCAAAGTAAATACTATACAGGTGTCTAAAACAGCATCCTGATTACACTGCTGCTGTTGCGATTTGGTAATGCACAAGGCCAAACAAAGGGAGCTTAGTGCTTGTTTTCTGATTTACTGCTAAACAACATTAGCTGGTTGACATGTTCATTATTAGTCACCATGTCCTGCTTTAGTCCTGAGACGACATGTGACTCAGTTTCATATGTATGTGTGGTTCCAGTTCTGTTCTACCTTAACATTGCTGTAAAGGTTCAGAAGTCTTGCCTTAAATGACACTATGTTCAGGGATTGTAACCTTTGCCATAACACTTATCATGAGGGAATATCAAAAAATAGATCTAAAGTCCAAATGCCATAAGGTTTTGAATTTGACAGCTCTAATTCAAGCATGTCATACTGACTTTGACATCCTAAAGTTCTGTGTCGTTTAGCAGATTGCTTGTCTTTGGCCATTCAGTCAATTAATGGCTCTTACTCCTTTTAGGCACTTTCTTACTTCCTACTTTGGTACCCTTAGACAAATCATTTCATACTGTAAAGATGATTCCTTTATGCAGATCTACAGAAAAGCTCAGGAGACACCAGAGTTGGTTAAAGAGTTGCTATGGGTGAGAAGGAAGGTACGACTTCTGCAAGTTCCTCTAGCTTCAGCTGCCTGAACATACATTAGCTTATCACTAGGGTACACCGATAAAACTCTTTGCACAAGTTAAAGTACATTTCTGCTTCTGCACGCTTTCTACCTTTACCATGCAAAGTCATAAACATTAATAAAACATTTCAAGAATACAGATCCTCTTGAACCGTTTGGCTTCTGTGGACAATGTTCCATCATACGTCCTGCTGCTGTTACTTTCATACAGAGAATAGACATATGGCAGCAAATGACATACATGTGAAATATGAGCATATCAGAGTACAGAAAACATAATGTTAATGTTCTTTATCATCACGAAAATCTTCAAATCACACATACTTATTACACCCTTTTCTTGCACCCTATTTCCATTTTTTCATTGTTGATTGTAGTAATGACTTCCTTCTATGTCGGTTAACTCTTATGCAACATGACCGATCAAACCAAAATAATAACTACCTGCCAGAGAGCTGACTCACCTCCTGCAGGTAGATGCTATTCATCAGAGTCATGGAGCTAAATATTAACAGTAAATTATAGAAATGACTCTTTAAAGTCATCATTTGTCCAAGTGATTATGAAACGTCCTTCTGGCAGTTACCATACAGTTGACCTGAAGAGCAAACGGTGACTCCATTTTGTGCCAAAAAAGTGAGGTACAACTGGTGAGCACAGAGAACAATAGAGGATTGCTGCTACGCTAACACCCCCCTAACCCCCCTCCCCTCCTGCTGCTGTACAGGTGGGCTTCTAAAAGTCTTTTATTCATCCTCTTCCTCCAGACTGCTGGAACTATAATCTATGGCAGCATGGCTTTCAAATCTCATTAGCAAAGTAGCTAACATTTCATCTTTGTAGTAAACTACATGAAGGTCAGACCTTTTCAAGTGAGTCAAACATAAAGATTCTCCATATTTGTCCTGTACATGGAGCCCATGTGAAGGCAAAGTCTCGCTCCTGGTGAGTTCATGTCACTTTTTGTGTATTGACTTCAGCTGCCAGAGGCTTCTGTTGGGATTTTGCAGCTCAGCATGCTGCCGCCCAACATTTGCAATTCAGATGAGCTGGTATGAAGCATCCGAAGAAGTTGACCTCTTCTGTTCTGTTTGGAAGCAATCATTCCCTGCACTTGAAGTTAACTCAACTGTTTTGTATTTTAGTTTTACATCAGTGTCGGGGAAAAATAAAAGATGGGCTGCTGCTGGTTACCTGTCGGATTCAAAGGGGTGGAATAAAGACGGCCTTTTTTCTCCACTTGTAGTCGATTTGGTTCATGCTGTGTCATTTAGCGCATTCTTAGACAGCTGCATAATGATGTGAGGTTGCTGCGATCTGACCTGCGCTGCTGACAGCAGGCAGTGTGTTGGCGTGTGTGTGGGTGTGTGTGTGTGTGGATGTTCTCCACTTGGCTGTCATTGGTTTTGGCCCAGTTGAACGTTATGTGACCCGTCATGATTGGGTTGCTTGGTGAGTGCGGTCACGTCTCTTCCTGTCTGCTAAACTCCACTGACCAGTCACATGAACACACACATCAGTGTCCTCTATACTTGTGAGGACTCTCTAAATCAAAGCCGCATCATTCTTGGATAAATTCAGAGCACCTTGTACTGTAGGCACAAGCCTTGATAGAGGTAGATAATTTCATCTGCTGTTCATCTTTCCCTGATGCCAGAACAGAATAAAACACAACTCATGGTCTTTTACTATTTCCCTAAGGACCAATCTTTATGTCCATAGAAGATTGAAGCTCATTTTTTTGAATATCCTCCCTGATAAGTGGTCTCCATAAGGCACTTGTGTAGTTCAATTACTTTAAGTACACTTCCTTTAGTGAGAGCAGAACTCTTCTTACTTTTTATTATTAAACCTTGCTCTGTGGATCATGTCTGCCTCTTTTCAGTGTGACTTCTCTCAACTGCATTCCAGTATTTTTCACACCACTTTCCTTGAGGATGGTGGTACTCCACTTCCACATCATAAATTATCTTCATCCTTATCTTAATTGGCGCAATCTGCTTAGTAATTTGGTTAGAACAAGGATTTGACCTAATGCTGTGGAATGTATTGATTTGCAATCATCATCCCAGCATCAGTGTTTGCATTAGTAATATCATAAAAAAGCAGCTGAACATAAAGTTGGGTGGTTTTACTGTTTGCTGGGGGCCAACAACGTCCTCTGAAGGACAAACAGAACGGAGCGGGTTTATAAGGTCTGTTTCTGAGCTGTGCTTATCAGGAACAGAGCATCATACACAGTTTATGACGCCATTGTTTATTTGCTTAGAAGTCAATGTAAGTGATCAGTGTCATTTGCTTACCCTTAAAGCAAAATGTTCCTGTTCTAATTTGGACATTGTTTCTTAAAATTAGCAGTGATATTTTCTCACCAAAACTCCCCTTCCTGTAGAGGAATGTGAGTTTCTCCAGAGAATTGGAAGACATAAAACCCATTTTCCAACAATATCCTGTTAACATGAGCAGGGCTTTAATTTAACATGGATTGAATGATAAAAAAACATTGATATGAAATTCTGTTTTTGTGTTTTCACCAAGTGGACAAAGGTTTTATAAATTCAGTGAAAGTTTGATCTGGTCAACAGCGACTCAGAAAGTAGTCAACTTATTCAAGTTACCTACTGATCTACATATCAGTGTTAATAGAGTCTGACGTTTGCTTGAGTTGTTATGAAAGGTATGGAGTATTCTCTGGACAATAAGTCACTCTGGTGTGTAAGACACATTTATTTAGAAATTGGGGGACTGCGTCCATGTTGGGATCCTTCAAACAGTTTTCTTTAGCTTTCTTCACAGCTGCAGTCGGTAATGTTCACTCCTTAATTTATGTCATTCAGTATGAATTAATATTTAACACATCTGTCAAAATATATGCAATGAAGAGACATGTAGCTTTCACCTGGTTATTAAAACACTGTGGCTCATGGTCCAGGTAAGACGGGATATAAATGTAGTCATTCTCTATTTTGTGTGCACAACTTTACTTGATCTAAAAATGTAGTTTTCTTCAGTCAGTAGCAGCTCCCATACTGAAGAGTTGTATTAGCCCAATTTAGTAGTGATATGTTGCCTTCGCTGCCCTGAAACAGGTCTGATTTTTTTGGATTTCTGACCTGCCAGGAAGTGTAATTTCAGTTTTTTTCAGGATCATCTTTCATCTCCCAACCAGGCACAGGTTCAGTTCTAAAAGCTGTCCAGATGGACCTCAGGTAGGATCTTGTCTTTGTTCCACACAGAGTAGGCGGTGTTTGGGTCTAAAAGGTTTGGAGCGGAGAATCCCGACACCTAATAGCAGATGAGTCGCAGTGTAGTATTGACTGTTGGCTGACAAAGCTGTAATTTCAGTACTACCCCAAAGTACTACACTGAGACTACGTGTTTGTTTGCCACATGTGCTCCTCTGTTTTACTCCCTCCTAGCATTACAGCGCTGCCGTCCTTGAGTCTGACAGTTATAATCACAGTGGTGGCGTGCTTTTTGTTGTAAGGCAGCTGAATTAAGCCCCATAATAATGCAGCCTCCACTGCAGATGTGTCAAAACTGTATTTTCCAGGGCAGCCTACAACATTATTCAGCTTGAATAGAGTGTCAGGGATTTGCCTACAGCAGTGATCACTTATTTGGTCCTTCCACTATTGAGAATCCTTTCCCAGAGCAATTGTAGTCCTGCTGTTGTCTGTCTGATCAAGGGCTTTTATTTGTATTTTTTATTTATTTTCTTGCTGTTGGTTTGCCTTCACACAGCTTCGGGGAATTTATCACCTCCCTCAGATTGCATCATTCTGTTTTCAAAGAGAGAAAGGGGACTTATTTCATGTCCCGAGACAGTTTTATTTGACCATTCTATTTCCAATCGCCGCTCATACGGCGTCTCAGGGCTGATGAGAGACATATCACCGTGTCCTTCTGAAGGAGAAGCAGCGAGGAGCTTTAGAGCTGCCTCAGCCCCATGACTGCCGTGAGTCAGCAGGTTCTCCTTTCCCTCTCTCTCCTCCTCTGCTTAACTACAGTCATCTCCCTCGTCACGGCCGCCTTCTGTGAACAAATCTCCTGCCTCTCACGGATGAGACTCATTGTGTTGTTTTTGACTTTGATCTTGACTATTGGCGTTCAAAACGGTGCTCAACGCTCCCTCTGTGTTGCAGCAGCAGAATGCATGTTGTGGGGAAGCTTTGTATTTGTGGGGAAAGAGAACAGTCGTCTGTTATTTTCAGGCTGTTTATTCAGTCTTTGCAGAAGTCTGCTCCGGAAATAATCTTTCTCCAACTACTCTATTTTGGCATCTCTTGACAAGCTCCACCAGCAGCCATTGTTTTCCTTTGGCTACTTCACACTTGCTAGTCATTAATTAAAGCCTTGGTATCCAGCAGTTGTGGAGGAAGACTAATTCTGTCAGTGCTCATTTCTCTTATTAGTAGGATTGTTGATTTCCTCAGTTTTGCACTGGTAGATAAAGTATTAAATTGAATTGAAATGAATTGAGTGACCATTCTTTGTTCTAAACCCTTCCATTGAGACTCTGGCTGTGTGTTTAGGTTGGTCCAAGGTGAACCTCTGGCCCAGCCTCAAATCTTTTGCTGCCACTAACATTCTTCTATGCGAGTTCTGAATGAAAAATGTATGACAAAATGTATGTCTAACCTTCCAATGTATCTTACAGTGAACCCTTTAAAATCTACTGATGCTTTCTGACCCAAACCTTACCATGACCAACCAGGAAAAATCTGAAACGGAGTTAGCAAAAGTCAAGAACTGAGAAATCAATTCTAAAAAAAACAATAAAATAAAATAACCCAGTGTCTCTGAATGTATTCAGTGCCATTAGCATAAAAACAATGTTTTATTTGGGATGATTAAACTGCAGATTGCAGGTAAAGTACAGCTATTTAAAGCCTGTGGTCCGAGATTGAAATTTGTTCTTGCCTCTTTGTGCATCACAAGATATAAAACTCATCTGAGGGCTGAGGGTTCGCTCTGACCTCTGCATTATGTTTCCCTGGTAATTATACTGAATGATGATTGGGCACCAGATGTCCGGTGAGACAGGTGGGTGCAGTCTGCATGCTGGCCGTGTTGCCGTTCTCTGCTGGTCCTGCTGTACAGCTCTCTATGTTTCTCACCAATACACCGTTTTTCTGCTCAGGGCTGATCTGATGTTCTGAACTGGTCCAACAGGTTGCAGTGCAGATCCACAGCGGTGACTGTGCACTCACGATTAGAGTCTGTGTTTACTGTTCTTGGTTCTGATCCGTGGGCGCACTCCACAAACATTGTGTGTGTGTGTGTGTGTGTGTTTTCTGTGTGGTTAGCCTTTTGTTGCTCCACTTCGCTGTTGTTGCTGTGGTTTCAGCCTCGTGGAGGATCAACTGCACTGTATCCTCATCCAGCCTTTCAATCTGGATCGTGTTGGAAAGCCTGTAAATGATGTCTGATCTCTAATTCTCAGGGAGAAAACTCTATTTATCTTCGCTGTGTGGATTCTAAATTAGTTTTATTTCCTTTGATTCTATTATTTTACTTTAAATGGGAACACTGCGCATTTGTTTCTGAGTCTTTCTTCAGCCTAAAGTAGAACTTTGCACATTTATTCAACATGGCAAGTGGACTTTGCAACATAAGGACTTATCTCATTGTGCAAAACGGTTTCTATTTCTATGTGTTAACATCTAAAAAATTAAATTCACTGGCTTGCTCTTACATATGAGACTTGTTCTCACTCACTGTATATTGACTTTCCACAGACTGGCAATTCATGCAAATTCCAGTAGCATGTGACTCGTTGCTAGAGGAACTTTTATTATTGTGGCTAATGGTAGCCAGTATTCCAGCAGCTTTCAGAGACACACCACATAATACACTCAGTACAGTGACATACCTTAGAAGTTATCCATATTTTGTCATTTTACAACAACAAACGTTGATTTTTGCAGGACTCAGTGTGATAGGCCAACAAAGAAAGAGCAATGTTTCCATTCAGTTGTCATGAGAATTTTTAGCAAACTTTTAAAAATATCACAAAGAAGAGAATAAAGCTTATTAAGGGTTTTTCCATCTACTGGTTTGGAACGAATCAACCAGTCAAAGTTTGATTTCATCAGATGTTGATGCTGCATATGGTTATTGGCCCCTTTAAGAGACAATTTCCCAAGGTTTGAATGCAGCTTTGTTAAATTCATCCTCTGAAAATGCCGTGTGACACAACTTCAAACCTACCAAGACATGGACATCCTCCTACACTGACCGGAGTATTACAGCCAAAAGTTCTGTTAACTCTGGAGGAGCAGCAGAGATGCCAGAATCTATTCACAGCTAGTCATGCTCCACAAATCTGTCCTCAGTAGAAGACAGAAGATTGTCAAACTGTTGAAACATCAAACAAAGAGTTATGCTCAGGTAAGACTAAAACATTCTGGCCATGTTCGGCATTTCATATTTCACTCAGCTGCTAGTGGAACTTTCAGGTGGTTTTGCCGTTTGCTGCAGTTACCTCTGTGGTGAGGAGAATCTAAGCATTTTGACTGTAAGTTCTGTGATTACATGATGTGAGTCTGCAGGATTTTATGGTTTAAAGGAATTGGAGGTTGGCTGAATTTTGTTTTTAATTGGGAGAATTGCACTAACATTGATCTCTGTAAAATCAAGCCTTCCCTTTCCTTCTTCTCCTCTAAAACGTTTCTTCTGTCAGAATCCAAGTGGTTAAAGTGTGCAGGGTGTGGGGGCGTGATCACAGATGATGAGCCTAGCTCTACACTGTGTTTTCTGGAGACGGTTGCCCTGCTGGGATAGTAGTGGTGCTTGTACAGTTCTCTCTGATGTTCTCACCGCTCTCTGCGGAGGCTTGCAGTGTTTGATGCTGCCTCAGTTCCACACAGTGATCAGATGCTCTGATGCAGCTGGAACTATTGCTCCAATAAGTGTCTATCAGGTTAAACTGAGCTTACATGATAGTAGCAATCATGTAATGGCAATATTATATTTGAATTTTATGATCTTCATGTGTGAGTTTTGTCAACTAAAACCAAGCAGAGGCTCATTAGGGACAGCACAAGTCTATCAGCTTTCTATGCTACTAGCATACACCATGTGAATGCGTTACCCCAGTATGCACTTTCTTCATTACTTTGTATGTATTTTTGGCTGAACAAGAAGATTCTATCACTTGTGCAATTGTGCATTTTCTTTTAAAGACATGAAAGATCTAACAGGTACGGGTCTTTCACCTAGAGGTAAAGAAAGTTGAAGAATGGTGTCTCATGGGAAATAAAACCAGAAGGATTCACCGGCTAGCGCTTCAGGAGACAGACTTCACTTTTATCAGACATTCCTTTTAACAGACTGAAATCTTATGCCTTGAGATAAAATATGACATTACAAATCGTAGATGTAGCTCATTTAATTTGTTGTTTGTTTGGTATAATTATGGCTGGGAAATTTAATTGTGCAGCCACTGATAATTGGCTTCACAATAACAAACACTAAAACAAAGATGGTGGTCAAGAGTAAAGCAATGTTTTCACGTTTTGAAAGAAGCTTTGGAAAGTGAGCGCTCTGAGGAGAAGAAGCAATAATCTACTGGAATAAATAATTTAGCTCTTCAGTTATTCCGTGGCCTTCGACAGGGTTTTAGAGGAGCAAATGCTGATCTGCAGAGCGGTTTCAGAAAGCGTGAGGCTTTCTGTTTAAAAGGTTGGTGTGGCTTAATGATCCAAACTCACATAAAGGAACACCTCGAAGAAATGACTCAGAGCCCAAGTTTATTTGGGTTATACCAAGAATTTTGATAATTATTTGTATAGCATTTTTTTTCCCCACCAGGGGGTCCTTTTTGTGGGCTCTAGTGTCCCTTTTTTCATAGTAGGCTGACAGGAAAGGGGGAAGACATGCGGCAAATGTCGTCGGGTCCGGGAATCGAGCCCGTGACGGCCGCGTCGAGGACTGAGGGCCTCCAAACGTGGGGCGCGCTAACCTCTACGCCACCGGAGCACGCCCGTTGTATAGCATTTTAATTGTTAATAGTAGTAATAGTTGCATAACCTTTGCTGCCTTTTGGCCAAACAAGATTTTTAATCTGAATAGTTAAACAAAGATAAAAAAATAAATAAAATTAATGGACAGTAGACATAAGACAACTTTAATTTTGAACTGTAGTTTTAAAGAGTCGTCTATTTAAAACATTAAACAAAGCAACAGTTTAAACATGTTTCATTGAATAGATTTATCTTTTGCTTAATTTAGTCAGTTAAATTATATTTAGTTGAAGTCAGTTTAATTTGAATTTAAATGTAGCTCAATTCACTTTAATTCAGTTCATCATTCAAAATTCAGTTTTGTTTCATTGACATTATAGTTCGGTTTAGTTCAGCTCCTTTCAGTTCATGTTTTTACAGAACCAGTTCATATCAGGAATCATTAAGAGCCCAAATAAAACCCACAAGTTGAATCTAATTCAGTACAAACCATAAAACAACTATTTGATTTTATTGAAGTTAGCTTTTCATTTCACAGGTGAGCAAAAATTATGACTAGAGTGCATCATAAGACACTATTATAATTTTTAAAATTATATGCAAATAGCTATTTACTACTTTGTGACTGTAAAGATGTTTTATTTGGAGTATTTATTAGAAAACTGTAAACATTTTCACAGCACAGCTGCAGTTTCCCTTTTCTTGTCCAGAGGTTGAATTTGTTACTTCCATCCATCAGAGTTGAATTCTCTTTCCCCTCATTGTTCCCATTAACCATCTCTTCCCTCTGTGTCTCCGTGTCGGGTTCTGACTCCATTAATAAGCCTGTTGATTTATGCTCAGCAGGCTCGGCCGTGACGACGGTCTGAACTTCATTGCTGAGGCTCCGGCGTGAGTATCTGGCGTGTGTACAGCTGTGGTCCGTCTCAGCGGTGGGTGTGGAGGAAGTTAGTGTTTTTCTACTTTAGGTGGTCCTCTCTGCTCAGTGTTTGATCGTTCAGGCATATGTGTTATCTTTCCTCAAAGAACATTCTCACTCCCCCCCTCCACCTGCACTTCTCGTCGCCTCAAACCACTCACTGTTTTGGCATCAGCGCTTCGTTTCATGTGACTGCGAGCTTTTCTCTGATTGCTTTGCAGTTTTTGGTGCCTTTCGCCCATAGATGCTCTCATCTCATCCGTCAGTTTTAGTTTTCGCTCATGTTTTGACGTTGGCAGCAATAATGAGAGGCTCGCCTATAATTCATGTCATGATTGATGTCACTCTGGTAGCCATATTTGTGCAGCAATCTCACCAGTTGTGTCACTGCCAGCAGTGGGAACGCGCCATCAGAAACTCTGCTGGCTGCCGAACTTGATGGATGATTCTGACTTGAAAAGCTTAAAGGGCCAGTATTATGTAAAATCAACTTTTCTGAGCTTTATATCATGTTATAATCTTGTTCCCTCATCAAAATCATACTTAGAGTGTTGCCTTTATTCTTTCTTGCATATTTAAGAAATCCTTTAATCTCCATGGTAACCATTCAGCTGTGCAAAACGCCTATGTGGACCTAGCTCCACCTTCCAGGTGAAGCTCCTCCTCCTGCAGAATTCTAACTTCTGAATTTCTGCCTCAAAAAACAGCCCTCTCACACTCAGCTCCTTCAGACTAGCTAGCAGCAATTAGCAAACACCTGGTGAAACTGAGGCTCGACTGAGCTCATCATAAGAGCTACTTCCCAGAGCAAAAACGTAAAAAACGTTGTTAAAGGGTTCATAGAGGAGCCAGATTGTTATGACTTCCTGAAGGTGGAGTTTCAGTAAGAACAGAAACTTCTTAAAGAGACAGAGGCCCAATATCAAGGAGCAAAATTACATGGAAAATTTTATTTTAAGTCATACTTTGGATATTCGGCATTTATAACAATTGAAGGTTGCATAGCTACTTGATTGTGATATAATATGGCGCTATGTGCCTGGAAAACACCTGATACCGCCCCCTTAAGAGACAAGCTTTAGATGGTTTTTGTTGTTTTTCTGCTTGTAGCTTTTCACTCTTAAGCAAATAAGATTAAGCTTCTAGTTTGGGGTCTTTACAAATCTTCCTGACACAGACACCGGCGACACAGAGAGGCTCCTTTCTGCCACAGCTCTGATCCAAATAAGGACATGAATGGCTCTATACAGGCAGCAGAGTTGGCTTGGACGTGTGCCCACTGCCTGAGTCTTTGTGTTCCCAGAGTGTAGTGCTAGTTTCAGACACCCCATCCCCTGGTGTGCTTGTAGGCCTCTGCTGAATTGGCTGGTGGTCAGGTCAAAGGTGAACAGGATGAACGGCTCCCACAGCTACATGTCTGCACTGTAAAATGTAAAAGTAAAGTGTACTCAAAAAGAAAAGTGACCTGAACTCATTCCAGCTTACTCTGTTGACTATACTAACTTAAACTTAGCAAAGACAACTTTCTACTGAGGCAAGTAATCAAACTCATCAGCAGCAAGTAACCCGAACTTGGAGTTATGAGTGAGCAAAACGCATCTGCATAACCAGCAGAAAACTCGGCATCATTCGGCAGCTCTCGTTGAACGCACATGCGCATTGGACACTGACGAGTGACGACGTGTTTGAAAGAAGCACCAAACTGTCAACAATACGACGGTTGCTGCAGCTAAGTTTTGTCACGGTAAGTCCCACTGTTTTTTAGCAAACTTATATTCGTTATCTCGGCCGTATAATTCATCCGTAAGTCCAGGTTTTGAGGTTAACTTTATGTGTAATGATTTAGCGATGCCTGGGACTAACGTTAGTCGAAAATATCATGTTTATTTATTGGCAACAAGATGGAGCGGCAGAGCAAAAAAGCTGTCCGGGGCGCAAAACAAAAAAAGGAAAAGGGATAAGGATAAAGACGGGTTAAAAAAGCCGCTGTACTGTTATAGAAGGCTTATGATGAGTAGACTGCCATAGGTAGGACAGCTGTAAACTGTAGGAGAAGCAGCCGTGATGAAGAAGTGTAGGGTCACCAGATTTGGGTTTCTGAAAAGGAGGACACTTCTTTTTTTGTTGGCGGGGGGGTAGAATTGGCGGACACACATGCGCCAACGGGGGGTGGAGATGGGGGAGACGGGGGATGGGGGGGTAGAATCAGCGGTAGCACAAGAAATCGGTAGCACATGTACACACATGTGCTACCGATTTCTTTGCCATACAAAGAAACCTGGAATGGAGTAGTGGAACGGAGTGGCAATGTAATCACAATGCACTGTAAGCTATGTAATGTGTTTTGAGGCAGTTGACCAAAATCCCTAACGATTTTTAAATTCCCCCCGGACATTTTTTTAGGTCTGAAAAGTAGGACATGTCCGGGAAAAAGAGGACGTCTGGTCACCCTAAAGAAGTGTTACGTTGATATGTAATTGTGGTGTTGCTTCTATTGTTGTTAGGACTGCGAAGACCCAGACGTGTCTCACACCCCCATTGGGATCCTGACCATCATTCCTGAGGACAGGCAGGCCTCCACTGACTCACTGCACCTCCAGTCTTCAAGTACTGCCATCATTTTGGAAGGAAGTCTTGTCATGAATGATCTTGGGAATCTTCCACATGCCATGTGCTTGCTCTTTGGACTTATTTATTCTCTGAATTTGGAGTACCCTCAACAACTGAAGTACACCTTTGACTTCATCCAAAGGGTGCTTCTCTCACTTGAACATAAATCCCTAAAACCAAAAATACAATCACTCAAAAATCTTCTGATGCAATGAGTGAATGTGATGTGACATTATGGATCAACGTTGATACCTTTACCCTTATTGGAAAAGTGATTTTTATTTCTACTAAATGGTTTTATGTTAATGAGGAGAAACATTACTTCACTTCACTACTTCATTATTTACTTTATCAATGTTATGATAAATGTTGGGCTCTAGTATTGAGAATTGAGTTTTTGTTTCACACCAGTCAACAAAGACATTTAAGCAGGGATTCTCAAAGTTTTAAAGACTGAGGGCCATTTGAAGGATTCAATATTAGATTGAAGGCTACCCTAGAAAAAAAGTCGTGTCATTTTTTTTCCCTAAAAAAAGTCTATGGAAAACTTTGTTTCCAGGTTAGTGTGTATGTAACCACACTTGAGAACCTTGTATTTAAGGTAAACTTGTTTAATTATTAAACATTTTTTTCCATTCAAACTGTTGTCTGTTGGCTCTTCGTTCCAATAACTTAACACTTTTGGTTCATCTTACTTGAACATATCAAGGCAATTGGTTTCCTGATATTTTGCAAGTAATGTGAACTCTTAAACGTGTAAGTATAACTTATTTTTATGAGTACTGCTTAATTGACATAACTCACAATTTGAAGTAGTCATAATTGACATTTTATAGTCAACTTTACTAATGATTTTGAGTTAACGGCACTCAAGTTTACTGCCATTGCATGAGTTGTCTGAATGAATATTTTACAGTTAACCCAATTAATGATTTTGAGTTAACGGCACTCAGGTTTACTGCCTTTATCTGAGTGGTCTAAACATAGTTATTTTTAGCAATAACACCTTAAAATGAATTAGCTACTTTACTTGAAGATTTTGAGGCAATCGGTTTCCTAACTTTTTTTAAGTAAAGTGAACTTATTACATTTTACAGTGTGGTCAGAACTGATCATTTGCTTGTTTTTGCTTCAAGCATTGTTCAGAACAAGCATGGTGAGCTTTAGATATCTTATTTTCCAACTTTATGGCAAAACAACAAGCTGCCAGTAAAAGAATGATTCTCTCCTCAGGTCAGTCAATGTAGGATTGACTTAAAGTGAAGTATGAAATACGAGAACTTCAAGACCCAGGACATAAATGATTCCTGCCTAAATGGATGTAAGTATCAATATGTCATATACAGTACAGACCAAAAGTTTGGACACAACCGTGTGTCCAAACTTTTGGTCAAGCCTCATATATAAATAAATATAAGGCTTGAATAAGATCCCTGATAGCAACATTAGGCTACGAAGTGCAAATGCTACCCAAGTGCAGTTATTTTCACAGCATTCTGAATGGCCCAATGCCAATGTTTTTATCAAAAGAAGAAAAATACAATTATTGCCTCTTCCTTGATGTTAAGTAGGATATGTTTTGAAAGCGTGTGTCGTCTGAAAGGTCTTGTTGAATTTTATGCAACTTTTATGCCAGTGATATGAGACATATGTCATGGTTCTCCAGCAGAAGAAGCCAGATGTTGCAAATCAGAATATAAACAATGAAAAATAATGATTAAGAAATGATGAAAGATGTCACTGAAATACATCCCACCACAATCCCACCACTCTGGGCTCTGACTTCACATCCATACATTCTTCTCTACAGACCCTGAAGTCAACGCTCCATAAAACTCCATTGGTATCAGTGGTGCTTTTTTTTCGTAGCTTCCTTCATATTGTGATTTTGTGACGATCCTGTCTCCTCCCATTCCTGAATAACTTTAAAAATTGACCCATACACAATTCAATCATACTTTATTAATCCCAAAAGGGAAATTACATTTCAGTACAGCCTGTGAGCCATCCATTGTTACTTCCTTAAACAGAGCACTGTTGTGTGACATCTACACTCTTCTTCTGCGCATGTGGGGAAGAACATGCACTGTGAGGTCGCTGTGAGGTCATTAACTGTTCACATATATATTTGATTGCTCCTGAGCTCATTATAGGAGCTACTTCTCAGTGAAATGCTGGTAAAAACGTTGCTAAAGGTTTAATAGAGGAGCCTTGTTGTAATGACTTCCTGAAGGCTGAGTTTCACAAAGAGCAGGAGTTTTTTTTTAAAGAGACAGAGACCCAATTTCAAGGAATTAAATTATGAAGTCAAATTTCTTTCATATGTGACATGATTAATATAGCACTTTTATAACAATTGAAGGTGACATAGCTACTTAATTGTGTTATAAAGTGAAACTTTGTGCCTGAAAATACATAATACTGTCCCTTTAATACATTGGTTTGTTTTTATACAGGTATTTGCGGAAATATTCTGCCCCATAAACTCCATTACAGTGATTCTGTTACTCCTACTTCCACTTCTTAGTCCTCTGGGATTCCTTTGGTCAAGTGAAGACTTCTATTTTACATTTGTGAGACTGTGTGATGCTCTTGAAGGCCAAGTTCATAATTCTAACACAAAACGTTTGCATTTTTAATATTCTATTTTCGGGGATTCATTTGTTAGCCAGTTGTTAAACAGACTACTCTAGAAACAGTAGCTGTGAAAATCAGAGCAGTTTGTATTCCAACTCCATCATCAGCCTGGTCAGTCGTACCCACATCAGCCTCCCATTGGCTGATCCATTATAATCCCTCAAGTGGCGCTGCTTCGTTTCCTCTGCCCCAAAACAGCATGTTAGGACTGCAGCTGCGCTATACAATTGTTTAACTGTAATGTGTGTGTTTAGCTCACACTTCATTAAGAGCAGCTGATTGCTGCCTGGGACCGGCTCCAGCGTGAAGGACAGAACAGCAGCTCTTGTTCAGAAGATTTGTCTTAAATTAATGAGCAAAAAAAAAAAAAAAAGAGGAAGGATTATGGAAAGGTCATGTAGTGGTGGAATAATGAGAGTCAGGAGGAAAACACTTTCCATCAGAAGATAAAGTAACAACAGTAAGGGCAGAGGAGGAAAGGCAGATTAGATGTTTATAATATCCCTGATGATTCCTTATTTAATTCAGTGGTTATGTGAGTTTGCTAATTGGAATTACTCTATTAATGTTTGCCTTTAGTTTTTCCATGCATCTCATAAGATTTTTTTATTAGCGACCTTAGCTTATCCAGCTTCATAAGCTTGAGCAGCCATTACTGCCATTAGATTAATAGATTTATTCCTGAAAGAATCAAGCATTTTGTCACCAGGTGAAATTCAGAAGCCATACTTTAACGCACCTTTGCCTGCTTCAAAGAGTTTCACTTGTTGTTGTTGACAATCTATTAAGGTTTTGAAAGTAGTCATTATTTTAACCTAGTCAATACAAAAATAACTTTTTAAAATGCTACTTTGCTTTGGTAATTGATTGAAATTGAACCATTTTCGTCTTGAGTTGGTGCACAAGTTCCTGAAACAGCGCTGCAGACACACAAGCTGGGTTTTCATCCAGTTGTCATACGAATTTCAAGCAAATTTTTAAAATCTCGCAGAAAACAAAATGCAAATTAGCTATATTTCCATCTGCTAGGTTGACAAGAATCAACCAGGCCACGCAAAGCATTGCAAACTAGCATGGACCGCTAGGCCTGACATGATCACTAATTTTGCCCGACGATAAATTGTCCCAGAAATTATTGCGATAAACGGTAATATTTTCATGTTGAGACCATTCCAACTAATATAATAGTAATGGCATAATAATACGAGCACACCCTCTGAAACATAAAAAGAACGTGGAGCGAATCTTCCCCTCTGACCTGCAGGTTTGGACTTCAGAGTTTTGTACCTCTGGTAAGGCACAGACCCTCCACTGGATGGGAAGGAATTGCATTTGAACAAAACGTCAGCAATACTAGTTGACATGACAGAACAGTTACAACTTCCTCACTAGCAACACATTCCTGAAAACCTCTCTCCATTGTTCTGAGATGAGTGGATGAATGCTAGTTTGCAACCTCTACTTCCTGTTTATTACAGCCATACATAGTTATAGATAGTTTGCACCTAATTCATATTTTCTTTTTTTGCCATATTTAAAAAGTTCATTCAAAATTTGCATGACAATTGGATAGAAACCTAACTAGAGTCAGTAACTAGCGGCAATACTGGAGTTTGTACATTTGGAAAAACAGCCTCCATTAGGTAGCTAGACATTGGTTTGTGATTTTTCTGTTGCGGTAACTCCTTGGTGTGGCCTTGGTACACCTGCTGGAAACCAGTTTATTCCTGCAAGAGATGAGGCCTGTTAAACCAGGCCTTAGTTCAGTCTACTGGTTTAGCCCTTGTGTCTCTGTTTGATAATTAGCATGTTGGAGCACAGTAGCAGGAAGGCATCAGAGGTCAGGTGAAAATATGAAATCTTCCTCTTAACTGAATCTTGGCCTCGCCCTCTCCTGTGGCTTTTCCACTTTACAGTTTTTCATGACTAAAATCTAAATATGACTTTACTTCCACAGTTGATATCAAGCCTTAAAATTTCATGAGCTCCCCTATACTCTCACCTTCTTGTTTTACTTTCTCAACTCTTCGAATGAATAATAATTCAGACAGTAGTCCAATAAATCACTCTCCCCTGCCCTAATAGGATGCAACATTTTTCTGTTTATGAACAATACATTTGTCTAGATGTGGTATTTTCTGCAGATCGATGTGTCCAGAGAAGGGTGGACTGTTTTCGGTGGGAACATGAGAGATGAATGGAGCCAGCAGGGCTCTGGCCCCTCTGTGTCGGCTCATGAACATCATTGATTTCTGCGTCTCTCTGTTTGTTATGCCCACTTTAATAACTCATGCTTATTATACTTTAAGATTTCTCATGTTTCATGGTTGAGGTGGTTTTTCAACAGCTCCTGCCTCGTGTGGCTTTGTTTGTGTTTGCATTAATATTTAATGTCTGAAGATGAAGTAAAAGGCTGCAGCCCATTAAACCCTGTCAGCAGGATGATTAGTGATTTTGGGAAAAACCTTGATGCATTATTGTTTGTCCATTGAGCTGTGCTCAGTCGAGTTTTTCAGCTAATTCACACGATTCTATCTGTGAGATGACGGGCTTCAAACATTGTGTTGAAAGCTTTGGTGTGTGTGTGGGTCACTGCATACTTCAGCTTTGAAAGATCATAACTTTACACATCTGTCTTTCTTTCTCCAGTGACAATATTGCCTTGGTTCCAGGTTTTTTTATTTAGATTTTTAAAAGTCACTAAAATATATAGATTTTTATGCATTAATTTATTAAAACCCAGGAGGAAAATAACGGGCCGTGTGAACTTTTCAGCTGTTAAAGTAATTGAGCTGGGAATGGTACAGTAATTTGATTGAGGACTAAAATGTTCATTTGGGTGCAGAAATGTTGAATAAGATAAACTGTAGATTTGGTTATAATCTCATAATTCAGGTTTGTGGTCAAAGATTTTCTATTAATTGTATATTTGACAACTGTGTAAGATGTTATTCCTGTCCAGAATAATTTCCATTATCTTATATGTTGTTTGGATATTAGCAGATTCTGAAAGAGTGGAAGAAAACCCAGATTTTGACTTAAATTGAGCTCGACATAACATGAACCTCACAACACGTCAATATTTTCTTGACATTATTATTTCATTATATTAGTTTCTAGACTCCTGAAACAATGAGATAAGTTCAGTGTAAACTCAGAGAAAGTTTTAGACATTCTCTAAAAGGGTGAAGTTACTCACAAACCAAATCAAGTGTCTATTTAATGGTCTGTTGTACTGATTTGATCTTGAGTCCCAGAGTTTATTTTGTTGTGTGTTTTTCCAGGCTGGCTTCCTGTAAATAATGGCTGACAGGTGGCCATTGATTTGTCTGGGGAGTATTCTATCAAGCAATATTTCAGCTCTCAATTTTTATCTCTGTCTTTTCGCTTTACGTCTCCCTCCAGTCAACATCTCACCTCAGCTCTAAAACTTTAACTTTATGTTCCTCTTGTATTGAACATGACATGGAAATGCTAGGACCACTTAGAGGCCGCATCGATTAAACAGGACAACAAGTTATTAGCCATCTCTTTTGTTTATCCAACTCGATGGACTCTGGCAGAGCAGGAAGCCGGGTGCAGATCAATGTCAGATAGAATCTGTGTTGTGATTTGAGTTTCTCTGTGCATTTATTTTGAGTTCCTGTGTCTCTGAGTCTCCGTGTTGTCCTGTGTCCCCTTGATTGTTCCCAGGTGTGTCTCGTTCCCTGATTACCTCCTGTGTATTTAGTGTCACCTGTGTCTCTGTGTCTTTGTCGGGTCCTCGTCTCATTTGGTGTCATCGTCCTGTCTCTGTCTTGACATCCATTCGTTCACCCAGTGCTACCTGTGTTAAGCCCTAGTTTCCACTTAGCAGTGCTGCCTGGGGTTTGGACTGTTTGTTTTATTTGGGATTTCATCATTAAACCACCATTATTCATCTTATCTGGGTCTCCAAATGTCTGCCTTACCACCACCTCACATCACATCGTGACAGTCGGGCCTCTTTATCACGTTGCATCAATCACAGGTGTCTGCCACTGAGTCATCCCTCACACTCATTTGGTAGAATCTCTGTTTAGCCACGCTCTCAAGGTTATCACAATGGCTACTCAACGACCACAGCTGTGTGAGATTCTGTTCAAAATATAGAAAGGGGTGCCACCCTTCATGTGTGAGGGCTGTTTACTAAGGCCGGCTGAGGGAGCTGATAACACGAAGCAGAAAGAAGAAGTTAACTTGGAGTACGCCAAATACAGAAAATGAATCCAGCCACTGGGGGTCAAAAAAGTCAAATTTCGAATGCCAGAGGACAAAGTCCAACTCTGTGCATGAAGCAGAAGCAATGGAGGATGTATTTTTACATCAACTATAAATGGGGGTTTGTGTGGGAGGACTCAACGGTAGCCCAAGGAAATCCACAAAGATATATTAGGATTTTCCAATTTCACATAGAGGCAAATCTGAAATTTAACCCAAGAGCACTTTAAGAGTTATAAACCAGTGTGCAGTTGAGCATAACACAGTCACTGATGAAAAAAGTGAAGCACCCATAGAGAATGATACAATTTGTATGTAATTCAGAACTCATGCAATGATTTTGCTTTTCTAGGCAACAGTGGACAGAAGTGGTGCCGTCAAGGGTTGAGAATCCTCTGTGAGGCAGTTTCCTGAAATAACAGGCTGACATTCCAGTTGAGCTTCTGAATGAGGAAGAAAGGGTGTTGAGTGGTTTTAACTGTGGCATGTTGTTGGGTGTAAGATGGGCTGGTCCGAGTATTTCAGGAACTTGCTGATCTACTGGGATTTATGCACCATCAGCTCAAAGGAAATGGACCATGCAAACCTCAACAGCTGCTCATGTAGAATACTGTTTACAAAAAAGGCATGCAGAGTATTGTCTCTGAATACAGTAGTATCAGAAAACAAAGACTGTAATTTACACAGACACACAAAATCCATCAATAACTTACAGCTATTGACAGTAGGACTAATTCAATGACTGAATTATACCTACTGCATCCAATGGGATGGTAGCTGTTTGATATCCTTACCGCCATGTATCAAAGGTTCAGGTTGGTGTTGATGGTATTTGGGTGTGCAGAATGTTTTCCAGGCACATTTTGGACCCTCTTTGCCAACCGAGTATTGCTTAAATGACATAATCTCAAGCTAGCTTCTTAAACATTGAAATGGGTTGATTGTACTCCAACGACCTGCACATTCACCAGCTCTCAATCCGCTTTATGGATGATTTGGAACAGACTATATTGGACCAACAGCAATGTATCTGACTCTTTGTTTGAAGATTTAAAGACGTGCTGACGGTAAAGAGAAGCTCAACCCTATTTTAGATGTGCAATGGCTGGTGACTGGATGTGGTGTTGTATTTCTCACCAAAGGCTGCACCACTTCAGCTCTTTACTTGTTTTCATTGCATCCTGTGGGATGCAAACAGAAAAAAATACCTTTATCAGATGTTTAAAATAAAAAGTTCAGCTCCCACCAATGCTGGAGTTTATAGATGCTTTCAGGAAACAAGACTTTGTCGTTTCAAGGGCAGATTTACATAAGGACTCATGCAGCTATCAGGCTAAATTCAACCCACCCTTGTTAGGCCTGTAAGAGAGTTCATCAGAGTCAAGATGGTGAGTAGGTGTGAAGAAACCAAGGCGGCTAAAAAAAATCTTTAGATGAGTGTCAGGAAGAGGTTTATTAAAATACCTGTCATTGTTCGCTTGTCTGTGGATCAAATTTGTTGGACAAAGTCCTACACAGCTGATGGTCAATCAGACACTAGGCATGTCACAGATCTGGTCATTAGATTGTTTCAAAAGGTTTGTAAATTTCAAATGAGTAATAGTAAAATAAAACAACATGTCTTAATAAATGTCATCAAGCCAACAATATTTAGTTATGAACAATGGTTTGAGCTCACCAGTTTTCTTCCTGCTTTGATCTGAAAGCACCGATTCTATTTGTCTAATATCTATTCTTAATGCCTCAGTAAGAATGAAAACAGTTTCATGGGTTGCTTATTAATTCTTAACTTTAATACATGGTGTTGTGGGCAATTCTGATCACCTTGTTTTCATCTCCTAATCTTTTCTGTGTTCCTGTTTTGAGCTTTGTTGACATCTTTAATAAAATTGGAGCTTGAGGTGCATTTTTAGAAATCTAATTACCAACAGAAATCAATACTTGCTTTTTACTCAACAAACAATGTTTGCACTTATTATTTTCAGATTACAGACATAACTAATAACTCATTAAATTAGCACAGAAAGAAGGAGCTGGTGGAATAAACTCTTAAATAATAATAATAATAAAAACAGTTCCCCTCCGGCACATTGCTTAGATCCGGCCCTCATTTATACTCCAGTCATGCAACTGTGAGTCTTATTCATCGCTGTGCCAGACAGCGCCTGGAGAAAGGTCTAGTGAAAACCACGGTTTAGGGGAAAAATATCCTCTCAGGTTATTATATTTGCATTTCTCTTGGCCGGTCTTAATAATTCACTACAAATCTCTAAGGACCAGATTCTAATTGTTGTTCTCTCTATGAAGGAGTGTATGGTTGTGAACGTTGAGGGGGTGTGTGAGTGTGGGCTGGCGGTCATTCACTCCGTCAGCAAAGCTGAGTGGACAGATAGTTACCTACAGTGCTGGGTCAGCATGCTCAGCAGCTCTTATTTCACAGTGGCAGGCTGCCAGCTAACCTTTGAAAGGAAAAGAGAGACACCTGAAAGGTGTTTTGTGTTTGTTTTGTTCAACGGTGGTTCACCTGCTGCTGCTTTTTAGACTCATACTGACGTAACATAGAGATAGAATTATTCAGCCTCAACATGTGGGGCTGTGGTTGGAACATTCTTCTGATGAAGCTAGTTGGACATATTTGATTTGCAGTGTCATTAATATCTAATCGTCAAATGTGTAATTATACGCACCTTAACACACCACTGTACGGGTAAGAGAGCAAATTTATTCACAATCTTTTTCTGACCTTCATATTAGAAAAGCTAAGAACTCAAGGCCTATTTTTTAATTCACTATAGTGCAAAATGTTCACAGACTGCAGGGCCGTTAGGCAAGTAATGCTTAATGATTTCTAAAAATCCAATTTCCTGTTAATTTTGTCCATGACTGCTGACAGTTCCCCTAAACCTTATGTGTTTTTGTCCATAATGGGAAAAGTTAGATTAGCAGGTTGGCTTTGAAGAGCACCATTTATCAGATAGTCACTATGTTCTCATTTCTCGCCCCCTGTGAGACCATTTGTTCCATCTCTCGACTCCTTTCAAGGGCAAACATTTTCTTCAAGCTAACTTTTTATCTGAGCATTGACTAGATAGCAAGTTAACAAGCTAGCTATCTAGCCGTCTCCTCGCCTTAGTTTAAAATGTTCAGCTTCAAGGCTTGTTGGAAGGGACATACTGACAGGCTGAGTGTAACCACAGCAGTGTTTAAGATTTCCTTTATTAGGGAATCAAGTTTGCAGAAATCCTAAACTTTTTGTCTTGTTCATGCTCGTCTCATTCTATGGTGATTCCAGTGATAACTAAAGCATCAAAAATAGATTTTCTTTGTTTTCACTAATACAATAAAGCTTTAATAAACCTCAAACTATGTTTTAGAGAATTTTTGTTTTTAAGCATTGTTACACACTAATGCTGGTCAAGGTCACCAACAGTTAGCAGAGGTCTGGAAGGTCTTAAGTCTTGCATGTAATAACTTAATTATATGCCTTAGTAAATCCTAAGTATGTTCAGATTTGACATATCACACCTGAAATTACATTAAATCTCATAAATTTGCTCTTTCTTCCATCAACTGGTTTTTGCTCTCTACTGCATTGCTTCTTGTTGTTTCAGATGATGGGTCTAATTGGCTAAAGAAACCCACACTCCACAGTGCTGGGACAGTAAAAACTACATTTACCTTTAGTACTGCTTTATTGTTTTCCTGAAACATGATAAAGATCACCCTCAAGAATCAATTCTTCAAGCGATCCTTGTTTTGTTAAATGTTTGAAGGCAAAATAAAGTTTTCTAGCTTTCATTCCAAGAGGTTAGCATTTCTTTGAGCTGTCAAAGGGTGACTCTTTTGGGCCCAGAGGACCTGACAGAGGTTGGCTTTAAGAAGTGGAATACATTATTGAAAAGGGCACATTCTGGAATAAGAAGGGAAATTAAAAGATGCTCCTGACCTGAATTCACTATGATCACTTCTAACAAACAGAAGCAAACATCAGTGTGAATGCAGAACATCAGAGCTCACAGAGGGGATTCATGCATCGACAAGGAGCATCACATGGTAAGAAGCTGCTGGTGCCGCAGAGCATTCTGCTGGATAATTTAAAGGCTTGATGATCGAGATGGATTATGGGTAACACGCCTGCGGCACTCAGCCCCCCCCCTACCCCCCTCAATTATTCATCCATTCAAGTTCCAGATCAGCCCTTATTAAGTACAGATTGATAGATTTTATAAATGGCAGGGTTTTTTTAACTTATGGTTCCAATTCCAGGGCCTGGTTTAGGACAAGCATATTAAACAGGAGATTATGTTCAGTGCCTTCTGCTATCGATCTGTAGGGGTGTCAGGAGTGACAAACAGTGAAAGTGAATAAGTGTGTGTGGGTGTGTGTGTGTATGTTGGTGCTGATTTAGAGGCAGAGGGCTGTCCAGTTCCAACCGCAGTTCAGCCTGATTGCAGACAGTGGAATCAGGCGGGGAACGGTTTGGCTGGAAGTGGGAAGAACATGTTCAGGAAGTGGAAACTTCTGTTTCTTTGCTTTGTTTGCAGCTCTGTTTTAACAAACTTTATTTACATTGTGTCTTTGTGCCTACCAATGTAAGTTGCTGTGGTGCTATAAAAGCCTGTCCCCTGTTCACCATGGAGAGCTTATTCCAGCCTCTGACTGCTTTCTTAATGTTTATGGCTGAGTTCTGGAGCTTTATATCTCCTCCCCCCAGGAAAACAAACCAGCCTTTGGTTTGCTTTGCTAGCAGCCAAAGCAAACCAAACTTGAAAGGCAGTAATGTTCTCTACAAGTATTGATGTTTATTTATATTTTTGTTTTTTTATGGTGCTTGAGTTTCTTGAAATATTCTCTGTTGGTGTTATAAAATGTTCCTCCAAACTTTTTATGGTTTCTTTGAACATTGACTGCTCCCCTTAGTGTTAGGTAAATTTATGTATTTTCGGAGAGGAGGTGACGTTACACTGTGTGAGTGTGGGGGCAGGTGGACAGGAGGGATAGCAGTTCATATTGCACAACTCTGCTGTTACATAGGATATTTTTTTTAACTAATATTTCAAAACAAAGATTACAGTGTTGCAGATTAGAGATTGAAAACCATCTTTAGCATCTTGTGTGCTAATCATGCAATGCTAGCATGATTAGCACAGTTTTTTATAGTCGCTTTTGTGCTACTAAACGCATCATTACTTCTCAAAATACGTAACTTTGAACATTCTTCTAACAGAACCAACTGTCAGACAGAAGGGTCAACAGCAAAACAGAGACCACTGGGTGCTTGTTTACTGGCTGGTCAGTTGGTTTTTTAACATTCATTTTTCAGCATTCAACAACTGAATACACATATTTACTTTATTGTTGTATAAAGTGGCGATACTAATGGGGGTGGTGGGATTCCACACTCTACTGCATGCTAACTGTGCACGTAAAGTAAGTGTTTATTATGTCTTAACATATCATTCAAAATCTAAGCACACAGATTTTGGGGTACAGCTTCTTCTTATTGGACAACATATTAGTGCATTACCGCCCACTGGTGGTATGAGTGACACATTACAAGACAAGAAGAGCAACATAAATGAAATAAGCTTTGTGGAAATTACTGATATTTGAGTCTGTACACCTCATCAAACCGTGTTACCTTCACTGCCCATCTGTTCTGTTGCATCAGCTTGTTCACTCCTAACCCATGTCAGGTTCTCACATACAGATGAACCGGTTGGTTTTCTGCACTGCGGTAGCTGCTGTTGTTCCCTCAGCTGGAGGAAGGAGGAGACTGGAAGCCGTTTATACCCTCATTTAAACAACTAGCAGCCACTAAATTAGTGTTTGCTTGAGTATGGAATGATACCCAAAGTCAGAGCTGAGTCATATGGTCCCCTGTGCCGGCTGAAGTGTGGATTTATTGCTCATGCTCATGTTCTCGTCACTCTCCTTTGCCATCATTCAGGCGCCATGCTTATTAACGATGAAGGGTCTGCTGGGCACTCCGCTGTGGATTCCAGTCAGACCAGGAAGTAACTTCTTGTTGCACAAGTGTGTCAGCATAAGGCCTGTTTTTTCCTGCTGGCTTTACTGTTGGAGTGTTGTTTATTTCCCTCCTGAGGCTGTGACTGTACACTGGAGCAATATGTATAATGATATGGTGATGGCAGCACTAAGTCCAGCCTAAACAGGAACAGATTATCTGGAAAGGAGCCAAAGGGACATTTGAGCGGACTGCCTCCAAACGGTTCCCCTGAGATCCACGTCTGATGGTTGAAACCTGGACAGAACTGGATGTTCTAACAGGACCTAGATCAAACCTGATTTCTGGAACATTTAAAGCTCTTGCTGCTGTTCTGACGTCAGCACTATTAGATGTTTATGGACTGTGTTTAAAAGCAAGTAAATGAGGGAAAGCAAGTTAGATGTCCATTCAAAATAATCTCAGACACTTGTTGATGACTTACAAAACGTTTCCCCAAATACTAGGGAGGGTGTATGTATATATGTGAGCCGGTACATATAATTGTGATCCTGCTTTAGTTAGAGGAAAATCACACCAATAAACATGTCCTCTGTCTTGACTGTAAATGAACATGACGTTCTTGCCAATGATGCACATTTCTGAATTCAAAATCCTTCCAAAAAAAAAAAAAAAAAAAACTTGTTGCATTTTTCCACTCTGTCCTTCTTTTTCTTTTCTTTCCTGCAGCAGAGCTGAACCTGCGCTTGGTTCTAAATATGAGACTAACATGTGAAACTCTTGCTGCCGTGTTGGAGTTTATGCTGTCATCAGCATTCTTCTGACTTTCTGCCTTTCATGACTGCTGCTGCAGACATTTAGGATCTTCCTGATAAACACCAGGAATTTGACTGAACCAAAAAACCAAAAAAACCAAAAAAGGACCTCTGATTCTGTGTGCTTTAAGCTTGACACTTTGTTTCGATATCAGTAGGATCCGTATAACGAGTTCTCAGGGAACACCTCAGTCCTGATTTGGGCATTTATGGCCGTCAGAGTGAGATTTCAGCTTTCTCGTCTTCATTAAATGTCAGCAGAAGCTGGACTGGAGGAAAAGTCGGCTTACTTCCAATCTGATTGGACCTGAAAGCAGAAACGACCCCCACCGCCCTCAACACCCCCACACACGTATTGAGAGGAGAGAATAAATAGCTTTTCGAGTCAATCTCATCTTCAATTTGTGTTTTCACTGTTGAGGCAAAAAGAGATGCTAGAAAGCATCCTAATGAGATGTGGAGGACTCCTGGCTGCTCTTTCAAACAATACCTATTGTTTTGCACCTTGGAGACAATGCGGGGGAAAAAAATCCCAAAAGCTCTCAGGTCAGTGAGCCATGAAGCACAACACCGTGCTGTCCACTCCTTCTCTGCAGCAGAGCAGCTTCTTAAATAATTCTGGAGGAAAATCCGACTCTCCTGCTTTATCTGACTCTCTCCGTTGTGTTTTTCTGCACATTTTGAAACCACTTGCTGGCCTGTTGATCTGAACGTCTAGGGATGTGTGTTGGCTGTATGAACTGTGATGCAGGCTTCAGATTGTTTTGATCTGTTTTTGTATCTGTCCCTATCAAATGAACAATTAAATGAATAATATAAATATTGACTTTTGAAATGTATTTCTATCAGCTGTGAAATTTCTCCTGAGGAGAATTTACAAGGAAATACAGGAAAATATTCAGACTCAAACTTTTCCTCATGTTATCATGTTACAACTGCAAATATCAATGTATTTTATTCTGATTTTACGTGACAACACAAAGTAACACATTATTCTGAATTGGATGGAAAAGGATCTTTTATAAGATCAAAGATTATTAGTAAGGCAGTCTGTGGAAGGACTTTGTGAACTTTGAAAATGCTGTATGAAATATAAATCTATTTCAAAGATGGAATAAAAAATCTCTATTGCAAGAGTTGATGGATGAAGCAGTTTTAGGTTCGCTGCTGGGTGATCTGGTTACTGTACTGCACATTCAGCATGACTGGATGTGTTGTGTATTGGATTATAAAAAAATAGAAAAATGCTTTTGTTGTTGTGTTGTGTAAAATTAGGACCACATTAAATTAACACATTAATTTCACTTAATTAATTACACGGATCTCAACATGTTAAAATTCTAATGCAATTATACACATCACTATTTTTATTTTCATTTTTTTTACATATAAAAGTCCTGTGTTTCTCTTGTACCATGTTGGGTTAATCTTTGCATCAGAAAACGATCTGATTGGACGCTGGAATGGACTATTGTTGTGCTAAAAGCAGTTAGCCTGTCAACGAAGCTATTCAAGTCTAAAATAGCTTCTCAGTGCAAAACATGTACATTCAAAACTTTTTGATGGTTGACTAGCCTAAATAAATTAAAAACAATAAATATCTTTCTTATTGAGCTCACGTCTGTTTATTCAACGATGTAGCAGCAGAAAGAATGTTTGAATTGAAAATGTTTAGTTTTTGATTCAAATGTGAATAATTGTGATTAATTAATTACAGTTCCTGCAATTAACTCTTAAACATTTGAATGGAGTTCTACCCCATCAGAATAGTTGCCCTGATATCTTGCAGGAGTCTGTAGACTGCATAACAATATATTAGAGTCGAGAAATGAAGTAAAACTATAAATATTGAAACGTGGGAAGCATATGTTTATATATGTACTGGATGAGTCAATGGGGGTAAGTTTTAATAAGCGTTAGCGTCTTCCCACTCTGTTTTGAACTGAATATGACAGTTTTACTTTCATGTTTGATTATTATCCATATTTTTTAGTTCTTTGCCAATTAGCTCTGTTTACTTTTTTTTTGCATGTTCGAAATAAATATTTAATAATCATCGTTGTTACCCGGACCCTCTAAAACATCTAATAAATGTGGCATTCAACAAGTTCATTCAGCTCAGGTAAACAGATTCGCAGATTCTCAATTAGATTTGGACTGGACTTTGACTGGGCCATTTTAACTCTTGAATGTTCTTTGATCTGAACTGACTTGTAGCTCTGGCTGCACGTTTATAGTCTTGGTGAATGTTAGTGTTTTTCAGCCTCCATCAGGTTTTCCTCCTTTGTGTTTTGCTCCATCCGTCTTCCCATCAACTGTAGCGCAGCTTCCCTCCACATATTAAAGAAAAGCACCCCCACATTATGACACTGCCACCACAATTCACCATAAGGGATGCTGAGCTCAGCATGATGTGTGGAGTTAGTTCAGTTTTTGGACATACATGGACTAATCCCTATTGGTGGGGTTTTCAAACGCTAGATCTGTAAATCCATCTGATCTCTGGGATAACTCTCATATTTGTCTGAATATCTTGTGTCGCCTGTCCTCTGCCTTGCCGTGTGTTTATCTAACCTCGTGGCGTGAAACGCTCCGCCCATGTTGGTGAACTGAGTCACAGATGTTGATCGCAGCTTGAGGCGGCCCACTAACCGCCCGGCGAGATTCTTCTTACAGACGAGGAGGTCACTCTGAGAAGGACAGATGGACGGCGTGGAGGAGCTCGTTGATGGGAGAAAAAGGGTCAAGGGGATTTTTCACAAGTAGCCGCTCTGACAAAGCGACACATTTTCAGCACCCTGCTGAATTTCTTCATGCTATTTTTGGAACAGTTGATGACACTACATTCAATAGTTTGTGTTGGGCAAACTATTTGCCAAATTCCAGTCTGAGGCTGAACAGTGTTAGAATGTGAATCTGTTTTTATACACAGCAGAAAGCAGGGAAGTGTTCTACCATCTGGTTCTGTGACACTCTTCAGGCCAAGCTTTAGCTTTCAGTCAGATAAACTCACATTTGACTCAATAGTCCTAAAGTGTTTATAGTTAATGTATTGTCTCATGGTTTATCAAGAAGCCCAGATGACCAGCCCTCCACCACCATGCCTAACAATGAATATTCGTTCATGCAGTTACTGCCTTTTTCTATTCAGATTAATTCCACTGAAAGAAGAGCTTTCATCTACTAAAGAGATCTTTTGAGGCCTTCATCCAATTTAAAAGACTATTCAAATGTTGTAGAATATTTTCAAACTGGACAGATAAAGACTTTTAGTGCTGAGATAATATCTTAGACTGCTATTTCTGTCCAGATCAGCTTCTAGGATGGTTAAATACGATAGTTATAAAGAAAAGCCAGAGTCACTCAAAATTCTTTTTTTTTTTCACTTGTCCTGCCTCAGCATTCCAGGAAAATCATATGAAGAAGCTGGATGCCTACATGTGCATTGTTTTGCTCCATAATAAGGAAATTTAAAATGATCTTTCTTTTGTGATTAACTTTATTAAATCAGAGTCGCCTCTGGTATCAAAGTAGACAGGAAATATGAGCCTGTGTTGGTGTGACCTTTGGCCTTACATATACGGGCGTGTATGTGTATTTGCATTGGAAAATCCAAAGCTAATTTTAATGGTGTTTGTGCTAATAAAGCACAAGCCGCTGCATTGTGTGTCTTGACCTAGCGTCTCCAGCTTGATCTTGCTCTGACTTGAATGTTTTATTTTTGAGGCTTTGTAATTTTGTTCCGATGCAACTTTAAAAACATACACTGTTCTGGGTTTTTCAGGGTTAAGAGGCTTCCTCAAGTATCAGCCCTTGTTGTTCTGATACTCTCATAAAATTAAATATTAAACATGCTGCCTTTACAGTCTGAGATATGGCCGCTGTGGACTTTCTGAGATGCTCTTCTGGTAAGAAACTGGAATGTTCTCTCTTGTACATAATCTCTGTGCCAGCAGACTAGCCTTGTTCCTGCTCAGGGCAGGAACACTTGCTTCTCTATGTTCATTACTGATGCCATTCTGCTATGGAATTGTGTTAAAACACAGATTAAAGTTCAAAGCCAGCAGGAAACTGACACCACCTCAGTGGGTGACATTGTGTTGATAGGCACTGGTCAGTTTGTCCTTTCTGCAGGATGTTTTCTTCCAACTATGTCAAGTTTTGAACTGCCTTTAGGGTAAAACGTGACCTAAAAATGGCCACAAAACACTGATGCCATCAGTGATGGGCACTGCTAGCTAAAAACGCACTAATCATAAACATTAGTTAGGCTAATGACAAAGCGCAATACCAACATAGTACCTAGTAGAAATTAAGGCTAATGCTAAAGGCTAAATGTCTTGATGCGCACCATGTCTCTGTGACACATCATGTGTTCTATCAACCTCCACATGATTACACACCCATCAGCTCAGTGATGCTTCAACAAGTTATTTTTGAAACAGAAAGCTTATAAAACAGCCAAACAATTTAGTGCTTTAGAAGTTATCCAGAAATATAAAATTAGGGTGCTAAATGTGAAGTTGACATTTAACTAAGTGTGCTAAATGTTTTCAAAGACAGAAAAAATGCTAAACCCTTAAACAAAAAATTACGTCCACTGTTAGCAGATTAGCAAAAATGTGCCCAACACTTGTACCTTCTTTGACAACTGATGAGTTAAAGTAATAGGCTGTTATTCTTTCTATTATTTATTTATGCATAAATAATAGCAATTATGTTATTTTACTCCAACCTTGCAGCTGGAGTAAAATTAAACTGCATATGGAATTTAAGTATTTTATAATCTATAATGAATCAAAAATGTCTAGAAAAATGAGTGCATTTGCAAAAATGGTTTGCTTACAGGTGTGAAGAGGTGTAGAAAGAAAAAAAAATGCAATACCTGGATATAAAATGGTGGTTAATAGATTGAAAATGATTAAATGAATCATCTCTGATACTACTGTACAAAGACTGAAAGTGAACATGTTCAGACTGTGTTGGAATCCTGAAAACAGAAGGTTGGTTTATTTATTAATTCCCAGATCCATGTTGTAGTTTCATGGTAGATGAAGATCTGATTTTGCTTTTCACCAGCGTTCCCCTTTGCTTGATTTGGTGTTAAATAATTAATGACCAGGTGTAATGTGTCTGTGCTATTGTTCATTTTGACCTTTTGTTTTATTTACACCTCAAACGGTCTTTTGTCATGACAGCTTCAAGGAGTGCCAATTGGCCGCCACAGCTGGAAAAGTGAATATGGAGTAAAGGAAGAGTTTAGCAGTTAAAGGGTGGAGTTCCTGCCTGAGAAGATTTTTTTCTTCAGGATGTGTGTCTGAACATGAATGAATGATTTACAGTTTCCCAGGCATAAGGCTGGTATGAGAGTCTCACAGCATAATAACCTGCTGGGGAAATAAACAGTTTTATGGCATCATGGTTAACGGAAGCTGAAAAGTAAAATATGATCTATTAGCTTTTAACTAACATTGAAAAATTGCAAGTATTACTTATTCAAAAACAGAAATGTAACAACCTGTCCAGAGCTGCTATTAACAATTATTCTGAATGTAACATATGCATATAAATATGCAAATTAACCAACAACTGTTTTTTTTTTAAATAGAAGAAATAAACATTTTATTGCCTTACATCTAATAACATTGCATTCTGTTGCCTGCAGTTTTCTGCTTTACAGTCATGTTGGTCCCATAGTGCCAACTTTCCACATCATGGCTGTTTGTGGTTTTTATTTATTCATTTATTTTCAGCTGGAAGTATTCCTGAACTTATCTATCTTGTAATTCAGGTAAAAGTGTCCTAATCTTCTTTCAGAAAGCCGGTCCTCAGTTCAGCCAGAGATAACGCTTTTCTGGCATCTCACTGATAACAACTGAAATAACAGAGTACTGTCTTAAAACCTCAAAATGCTTTGATAATGTTCACTTTGAACCATGCTCAAGTTTTTTATTTTAATTGACACATGACATGATGCAATTTTCTGCTGTTCCTCTGTAATGAACTGCTGGATGGTTTTGTTGTAGGGGGAGGTGAAGCGAAGCCTCAGACTCACAGCAGCTTCTCAGTCACATCTCTGTCGTCGTCTAACAAACTAAACCAGATAGGAAACATTCTGTCCCGTTTGTTGGTCTCCACCCAGAGACGATTTAAAATACATCCTCTAAGCAAGCGATACCTGTAGCTCACGAGACAATTTTATTCAATTGAATTTCCTCGCACTTGTATGTCTGAAGGAAAGTCCGACAGCATCCAGCAGTGTCTTTGTCTATCCAGTGATAGTAATGCTAAGCGTGCTGCAGCTCATTTCAGCAGCTGATGCTCTGAGGATTTCTTAAAGATAGTCTTACATGATAAATGCATGTCACTATGATGGCTTCCACTATTATTACGGGAGTCTTGCTGCTGTGCTGCTCCTCTGGAAATCAGCCCAACTTTATCTGCAAGCTATAATGGAGCTGCTGGCTGATAGCATGCTAACTGCTTATTATTCTAAGCCTATCAGATCACAGGGGGTTTCAGTTTGGGGATGGAGGGAGTTTTTGAGGAAAAAGATTAAATGACGTTGCCTGAAACGTGCATTATTTTGGACCTCATGTCCTAATCTAAAGTCAAGAGCACTGCTCCCAGATCGGATGTTAATTACTCAGAGGGACAGGACCTTCCTCTGCTGGAGCTGCTCTCCTGTAGAGTTATACACTTGCCACCTTCAGTAACATATGGTGTGGCCTTGTGCCACCTTTTTGGGTTTTTTTTCTGGCCTGTTTCAAGCAGGGTGAAACGGGGTAGAGAGAGAGAGAGATGCTGCAGGCTCGGTTATGGCTGCTTGTGTATGAAATGATTTCTTAGTTGTGGCTCACATTGTCTCCTCTCCCCTTGTTTTTTTTTCCCTCTGCATGTCCTTTCCTCACATTGTCAGACCACTGCGGGATTTCGTGTTTGCGTATGAGCGGTGCAGATAGACATGATGCTATAGATCCCCCCACCCGGACCCCTCCCCTCCCGCGCCCCGTCTTGGAAAATGCGAAACGGCTCGTTGCCAAAAATGATTCTGAATGCATGCTGCTCCGCTCAGATGATGCAAAAGCTTAGCTTTGTGAATGTCAGAGTGGAAAACGGTGGGTGGTTTTTGGTTGGTAGTGGAGGGGGCTGGAGGCAAGAAACAAAAAAAACCACTCACACACTGACTCACACACTCCAGCCACTGCCTCATTGTGTGCTGCACCTGCAGCACGCCCACCCTGCTGATGCACAGCGGCTCGCCCCCCCAGCCCCTCCTCGGCACTTAAAGCAGTCCATTAGCCAGCAGTAGCTGAGTGCGGCTCTCGCTAGCTGGGCAGCAGCAGGATGTGTTCAGCTGCTGCTGAGTGCTTCCACTGGGGGCTCGCAGGAGGCCCATCTGTGCTAAAATAGCATGGATCCAGCAGCCTCTTACATTTCCTTCTTCTGTCTGACCATGCAGCAGTCACGTTCTGAGCTGTTGTTTATTTTCCCTTTACAGATGTTCAAACAACAGCTTACAATTTCCGATTTGTTTCAAAAGAGAAGGCATAATCGCTCACCATGTAAATCAAAACCATTTGGGAAAAGTTTTTTCCTCAAAAGGTCAACTAGATATATATGTGGCTGTGATGTTTTAATTTTCCACAGTGAAGACCTGGAGCACACTAGTAATAGATTTTTTAAAGTAAGTTTCTGTACCTCTAACAGTGTTGACACTAAATGGTTTTTTTGCAGGGCTGCATCAATTGCAGTTTTGAAATTTTACCTACGTTTTCCACTTTTAGCTGATACAGTTATTGTTTTTTGTCTGAAAAGTAGCTAAATATAGTGGAAAAGTTGCCTAGTTGGCAAAAGTGGGGTGACTATTGTGACCTATCAGTTGGCCCTCTGTCATGGAAGAACAAAAAGAAAACAGTGGTTAATTTTCAGACTTTTGCAGAGGTAGATGAAAATAATATTTGAGGTTATGAAACCTATCATGTCAATCAATTTGTAATTGATTGATATTCACATAAGCCTCGACTGAACATCATTCACCCAAAATGAAGGAAATCAGGGCCAATTAATTGGTACATTTGACATGTTTTTGTTTCATTTACTAGTGAGGGAAACTGACTCAACTAGTTCCTAATATGTAGGCTAAAGTTACCCTAAAGCTACATTAGCAATGGCTGCTAACATCTAACGAGTTAGCCATATCAGGTCAGCCCAGTGACATTGACATGAATAGAGTAATGAAATGTTAAAAAGTTACTTAAACAATGTAAAAGAAGCTGAGAGTTGTCAGCTCAGTGGTTCCTGGAGGGAAACACAACGCAGAGCGAACTGTGAAGAGATGAGTCCTGCTGTGTGAGCCCTGCTGGCATCCACCATTTTCTGTTGATTTATGGCTCTTTGTGCTTTTGTAAGGGCAAAGGAAAATGAGAAAAACCACCTTCGAGGTATAGTGTGTATAAATGCCAGCTCCGCTTCAGGAGGGGAATATTTGTTCCCACAGAACATATAAACCAGGCTGGTGGCTGTTTCTGTCCCACAGAGGACAGGACTCGTGATTCAAGGACTTTCTGTTGCAAACCACAACTGAGCATGACCGTTAGCATTAGCACAGCGCTATATATGCAGCACATGGGAGTACTATTACTGTTAAAATTGCAGGTTTGAGTGTTTTATTGGGACTTTCTGTGACAGAGCAACACAATCTAGTGCAGAGTTTTGGACTAAGAGGAAAATGATGCATGGTTTTTCATTTTTCTTTCAAATAATCTTAATAGTGGATGCAGACTCATTTACAATGACACCAACAGCCTTCACAGGACACATAACTATGAAGTATAGCTCAGCTCTGTGTAATTTCATTTCCCCCCCCCCCCCCACCCCTCACACCAGGCATCTTAAAGACCAAGGAACACAGCAGGCAGGTCAAGAAGAAGGTTGTGGAAAACATTAAAACAAGGTTAGCTTATTAAGCTACAGCAGACCCTGGTTCCTGGTTCAGTATTTGTGGATTCATTTATTTGATGTTTCTGTGGAACGTGAATCCAAATTATTTACAGAAAACCAGCATATTTGGGGATTTTTTTTCCATAGAGGATCTCTAAATTGGAAAGACAATGCAGCTTGGGAAGATGAAATATTTAGGCCCAGTGCTAGTTGGTTGGCCTTCACAAAGTAGACAGTATAGGAAACAAGGAAGATGGTAAATGTTGGCTTCTGTGGTAGTGCTAAAATAGTTCCCACTATGTATATTAATGAATATTAAATGATATTTGGTATTAACACCAATAGAAGAAGCACTTATGAGAGTTCTTAGAAAATATTCCTTGATTTGAGCTGTTCTTGACTGGCTGTGGTCCTTAATCCTGTGAATACCAGTGACCCAATGTACTCTGTGTTGTCAAAATGTGCACAATGTTCCACATTGTAACATAATGTACTCTGAAGTTGCAATGTGACGAAATGTACCAAAGTTAAATGGGTGTGAATACTTAAGCTAAAGTATTCACTGAATGTTTTGTCTGTGAAGCTCTCGGCGCTGAAACCAGCACAGATAATGGAATATACTCGACTTGAGCATTGCAGAAATGAACTCATCTCAGTTCATTAAAAATTCATGAAAAAGTTTCCCAGAAGATAAGAACAGACTTTCCTTTGGTTCATGCCTCTTCCTTTCTCCTAAAAGGCACTCGTTTGCTCTTGCAAGTAACTAGAAATGGTTTTGCTATTCAAAGTTGAGTGCATTTTAAAGAAATCCTTCCTGCGGACCTAAAAAAGTGAATCTCGCTTCGTGCTCAAACAAAGACAACATTGTGTCAGCGCTTGCAACATAATCAGGGGGCATGATTTGCAACTTTCCAGAGGGTTGGAAAGGATTTCACAAGCGACTCGGCTGTTTATCTCAAAGTTAAAGGCTAAAACCCTACAGTAGGTGGAACCACAGGGAAAGAGATCCGATGTTTAGTTGTAATCAGAATGAAGAAATCAAGAAGGCCCTAAAAATCTCGCACAAATCTTTACTAGCTCCACTCTGGACTTCTCATTGAGACACTTTGAAAGAAGTCCAAAAAAGGAAATGGTGAAACCAGTCTGTCAGAGTTCATTCATCAGATATCCTGTAGCATACCTGAAAGCTAGAGGAAAGTCTGTAGTGGTTGGTTGATGGACAGAAGACACTGTCTAACAATTGAAGTGCCATAATGCTGTTTATTAGTTTATTTATTTGTGCTTTTTTGTTTTTAAGAGCTAAAAAGGGAAAATATTTGGCTTCTCTCTTTTTTGTAATCACAGCTCCTGAAAAATGCTCCACAATTTTGCTGGATGTCCACTGGGATAGTACATCTTAAATTACTTTTTCCTTGGCCATGGTTGCCATGGTCAAATACACCGATGTGATTCAACTGCTACCAGTCGGTGGAAGTAGAGTCACAGCTTGTATTCGTTTATTACATAAAGTTAGCTAATATTTAGAGGAAAGTGGAGTAGAAACAAAAATCCTTCACTGTTGATGTTGTTTTCTCTATACGTTTATCAGTTATTCATTCTGCTTGATAACATTTTGAACTATCTTTCATTACAACATTGTTTATATTTATATTAAGGTGTCTTAACAATTTTCTCTGCACAGCTGTTTTCATAATGTTGACTTGTTTGTTGTTTTACGTTTTTATCATGTAAAGATCTTTGAATTTTCTTCTGCTGAAATGTGTTCCACAGAAAAACTCGCCTTATATTCCCTTACTTAACGTCCCACCAGAGGATTTTAATTAAGCTAATATTTGGACGTTATCTAGAACAGTGGTTTGTGCGCGCCGTAAAGATCGAGACCGATGACGTTGTTTCTTACTCATTCTGCTGCATGTTGGCGCACAAGACGTAACCGACAGCATCCGGTTAAGGATTTTCAAAATAAAAGCTCCTCCAGATTCAATACATAGAACAGACATATTTAATTATTTCTTGGGTGGCCCGGTACCAATTGGTCCATGGACTGGTACCGGTCCACGGCCTGGTGGTTGGGGACCACTGATCTGGAACACTGCAATACTTGCAGTTCATTCTTTTCAGACGTTGTCCTGGGATCCCTCTCTGGTTTAGGAAGCCATCTGTCAGAGAGATCAACTCAAGAATAGTTTGGTAAAAAGGTGAGTTCATGGTCAGCTCAGTGATTACAGGGTGCACAGTTTCTAGTGGAGGTTCACTACAAAAACCTTTTTTTTATTGCCATAACTGTACAGTGGATCCATGGTATTTGGTTTAATGACTATGGAATCTAGGAATGGTTAAGGCCCCCTCTAAAAATAGCATATCTGCATATAGTTCAATATCAAATATACCTTAATGTGTATTAATGCACACAGTCTCAACCCTGCAGCTGAAGCTAACATCCAGAGTCTTCCTTATGTCCGCTCTTGCTGGTAAAGATAGCCGGGCCATTGCCTTCCTACACAATTCCACTCTATTCTCATCTCCCTTCCGTTCTCCATCTGGAATCTCTCCCATTGAGCTCAATTTCTCCAATTACATTTCAACTGGGCCAATCATATCATCAAGAAATAGTGGTGAACAAAGACGGCTATCTACTGCCAGTGATTGTAGTTTGGCAAAGGCAGTGGAGAAAAAGAAGAAAGCCATCCAGTCCACAACTCTAAATATTGAACAATTAAGATCAGAGCAAGAATAATGCTTGTCTTTTTATTGCTGGCAAAGATGGTGTGACTCCATTCCCCACAGGGCTGTTTTTAGCTCACACAATTTTCAGGGATCTTCAAGCTGGTGTATTACATTTGTCACGGCCAAACAATAGTGATTAGGTAAAATCTATTCCAATTGTTTCAATAAAGTCCACACCTCCAGCAACCAACCATTTCTCAGTAACCAAGGGTCCAGACCTCTGTACGAAGCAAAGTGTAGAACTAGCTGCAGCTTTTCACCAGGCTAGAGGACAGCCAATCAGCAACTAGGAAAACTTAAGCGATCAGCTGATTTGCAAATGTCAAGAAAAATTGCGTCTAGATATCGCAGCTCCCCAAGATGTATTTTCTATCAAATATAGAAGTGAAAATGTGTGGGTCCGCTATATATAAACAGTTCAGAACTGATTGTGTGCCAGCTGATATTTATTCTCCCTTCATATAGTGACAGAGTTACAGTAAACAGCATTGAACTGAGGAGAGATGAGACAAGAAAGACTGAATTTGTAAAAACAAAAGAAACAAAGTCATATTTATAGTAAAATGACTTTTGTACATTATAATAAACAACCACAGGGACAGAGATCTGTTGCAGAAAATAAAATCAAAGGAGGAAAGAATTGTGTAGGAGTGTATGTGTGTGTATGTGTGTGCGCGAGCTCGTTGGTGTGTATGTATACATGTGTTTGTGTATTCCTTCAAAGGGAAAGGGAAAATGAGGATCAGACGAAGTGCGTGTGCTGTGCCGAAGCAAAACTTCAAGTGGTTTGGGCCATCAGACAAGTTCCGTTTGAAATTCTACAGACGAGTGTTTCTGTGGAACTTGAACTGTGGCACACATAAGCTTGTCTGCAGCTTAATGGGAGACAACACACCAATTTTATTTGAATATGTTGTGTATTATGTTGCTGGGACTTCAAAAGCTCTGTATGTATTTCAACCTCCAAGCTTAACAACCTGAGAGGTGATGCATTAAAACTGTCGGCTTTGTAAGCATGCAGATTTGCCCTTGAATTGCATTATATATGGAACCCACAATTATCATCACAATATCAGTGAGTGTAATGGAATGCTTGCCCGCATTCACGCATTGCTTACCATTAATATATCATCCCAGTTGGACTGACTCTGTCTGTACCTGATGCCTATAGAAGGTCATTGTTTTTAGGCCCTAAGATGAAGGGCCCCAGAAGTGGTGGGAACATTGTAATAATGGAAAGAAAGAAAAGATTCAGGAAATGTGAGCTCATAGTAGTCCATAGGCAAATTGCCACGTGATTTTACTCATAATAGAGAGGGTAAAAAACCTCTCAATAACTTTGACTGCCTGGGTTCAGCTGTCAAGTTGGCAACATGATGCAGCAAATCTTAAATGTACGTGTGATTTATTAAAGAAAAAGGGATGCAGCTGCTACTAATTGTCAACACTACAACAACTAAAGAGCAAGGTCCAAGGGCATCACATCAGGAAAAAGTTTTGTTTGAAAGGAAAGATAGTGAGGGAGAGAGAAGTAGATCAGTTATGCTAGCTTGACTTTGATAACCTTACCATGTAGATCTGCTGTGGAAGTCAGTGTTTCAGTTCAGCCAACAAAATAAAAGGCCCATCATGTCTATTTGAATGGTAGGCTTCCATTTTCTTCTCCGTCTTTCTGGTTGCAACTTTTAATATAATTTTATCTTTGTTGTCTATCAGTTTAAGTCAAAGTTTTTGCACAGAACAATGATTTGTTTCAGAGAGAACTGCAGCACAGTCTGGATGATGACACTTCCTGCCGTCACCTTGAAATAAGAGTCGTCTGTTTGATGCTGGTGAATGACCTCACTGATTAAACTCACACTGTTCCCATGTTGAACAAGCCTCCTTTCAATTAATGATTCAATTATACACAGTCAGCAGGAGGTACACCACGACTGTTGGGTCTACTGGTTTCCTATTACTCCGTTTCACCAGCTAATAAATTATTTGTCATTGTAAGATCATTTCTAGCCCGAAAAAATAGAAAACCCTGGTAAATGTAGTTCCAGAACAACCGGGAACAGCATTACCAAAACTGCTCTGACCTGTTTTGTTGTTGTTGTTGTTTTTACATCAGTGCTTCATCTACAGCCATAAACAGCTGTGATTGCAGTCTTAAGCAGCAGGAAACAATTTTACCACACAGAAATTACAATGCTGAAGAGTCTGGTTTGAAAAGTGGGACTGTTGTCAGTGTCTCATTAACTGGAATACAGTTGAGACTTCAAGTTGAGACAAATACACTCCAGCCTCAGAGAGTCTTGCAGAACTTTTTGGCAGAAACCGAGCGAATCTGGGGCAACATATTCTCACACTTGGATATGTTTTAGAGGGCCAGCTTAGTTTGGGTTGTGCACACATGTAATGTATTCCACGAAGTGGAAATAAAGCTGGCATTGAGACAAAACAGAAATGATTTAAAGACTTGTTATGGAAGGGATTTCGACAATTATAGATAAGAAGCGACAGCTCAACAACAAGCACTGTGCAGGGTACGGCCCTCTGTGTGTCATTTCTGTGGCTTTAAAGAGTTAAGAACAGCTTTGTCTGAGCAATTAGAAACCAACAAGCTTTGTCTTGCCATTATGTGTCTCCCTGCCCTCGAGGTCCACGCTGATGCCCTTTCATCCGCCTGTACGCCTCCACACCCATGCTCTTGTTTTAACGCTCCCAGTTTGTCGTTTACATGCTGCTGAGGTGCATATTTCCAGATATGGTGCCTTTGGTCATTCATCATGGCATCAACAGTGGGAGTAGGGGGCGGTGGAAAAATTGCAAGGAGAGAAAGGGGGGAACAAACAAAAAAAAACTTTTCAGTCCTTGGGGTGCACAACATGTGGCATCTAAAGACAGATTTGTCAGAGGCAAGGCAGCTGATCCTGGGAATGCTCCACTGAGCTTTAGTACAGAATGAAAAAGTCTTCTTCAAGAGAGCAGATAGCAATTCACAGAAAACTGTAAATGTCGCTTTGCATACTATTAATCAAGCACATTAGTTTGGAACGGTTGAATAACAGCTGCATTGTAACTATGGGACTGTAGCACATTCATTTTGATTAATTCATCTACTAATAAAGATTTCAACAGGGTAAAAATTAAGAAAGGATTTATTTATTTTTTTTACATGTGACGGTTTTGAACAGAATCCTTTGTATTCAAGAGTTTCTGGTACGCCCATAAATCTGATGCACAAGCAACATCCGCAAACAGCAAATGAATGACGAAGCTGCTTCTCTGGGGTTCATGTTTGCTTCTAAAAACAATCATATTGGATGCTGGAAAAGACTATTGTTATGTTCAAGTTGTGCTAAAACTAGCCACACTGTGTGTAGAACAGAAATGATTTGTTCTACACTGTGTGTAGAACACAGAGTAGCTATCAGCATAGCTATTCAAGGCTAAGATATCATTTGATTGCTAAACATGTAGCAGCAGCACAGACGTCCTCAACGTTATGTCAGCATCCACAGTCCATGTTTCTAAAGAAGGATTCCTTTCAAAAGAAGTCACATGAATGGTTAGAAAACAGTGAAAGCTGAATGGATATAATATCAATTTGCACCATTCTGATGGTTGAATACCGTAAATAACAGATTAGTACTTGGTTGGTGATGCAGCAGGAAAAGAAAGAGGTTTTAAATTGAAAATGTTGTTTATCTTTTTGATAGTTTTTGATTAAAATGAGGATCCTGGAATTAACTTGATTAAAAATGTTATGAAGTCCCACCGCTGATTATAACATTAACTGCCTTATTTTTTAAGATTTTGATTAGAATACAACTGATGTATTTAGCTTAGTGATGGTGTGGTGTACAACTCTGTTAGAACTGATATGTCAACATCAGTTGCATAATGACTATATTTATTATTTTTAGAATAAGTTATGAATTGTACAGACTTTTGAGAGTGGGAGTTTTAAATGTGCAACCAGCTTTAAATTAGTTAGCTAGCTGAGTTTAACCCTCAATCAGTTGTTGCTTCTTAGGTGTGGTTGTCCTGAAAAGTTTTTATTTCACACGTAACAAAATGGACTTAAAAAGTGTATTACTACATTATTAATATCTGATGCCTTCATCTAAAAAATATACTTGTGATTTCAAAATGGAGGACAAATCAGATGAAAAATGATCTATTTAGCTATTTTATTTAAGTCTCTTTCATCGGTTAAGCTTTCATTGTTCAGTCCCATTTTTTCTATTTAAATCAGACTGTGTGTTTAATGGGAGTGAGAGTAATCCTGGAATTTTACGCCAGGCACTCCAGCCCGAGCAGTATTAACATCACACTATCAAAAAACTGATTTTATTTCTTTACTGGAGGTAGTTGGTAAATAAGAAGTGCTCTGAGCGATGCCCGATGGGTCTCATCAGTGCTAACATGAGTTGTCAGAGTGTCAGTGTGTTTGGATCTGGCGCTGGGTGAGTGACAGTGGTGTCCTTGAGTCTCCCATCCTTTTCTCTGGGCCACTGTGTGAACTCCCACTGACAGGCAGCAGTGGGGCGACATGCCAGACTGAGACTCTGCTGCCTTCAAGGTACAACTGCCAATATGAGACACTGCTGGATAGTACAGCAGCAGAGATACAGTAAACACAGTAACGTAAAAGATACAACTGAACAAAATTACATTTTACTCCTCAACGTTTTGTTTATTATATAATTTATCATTTTCTCAACTTCTGGAGAGAAAGTAGCAGATTTGTAGCAGACTATTCACAATCTAACACCAAGAGGACTAGAATACGCTCTGTTAGCATACTAAAGTTAGCATTTAGCATTCGTTACAGTGGTGTGATGGACTCAGAAACTAAAAATCAATAGAAGCACAAAGTTTAAGACTTTGAAAAATGAAAAATGTAATATATTAAATAAGGCAAAATCTAAAATTGATAACATATTAATGAGTAAATGACATTGTCAAATCTTCATGATGCATAGACCAAATTCAATTAGCTGAACAATTTGTTGTTATTCAGCTAATAAGCTAATAAGTTTAAAATTTTAAAAAGTTTACAAACTGATTCTGCAACTACTTCCTGTCATTGTCTTCTTTGTGGTTTGCTCCAGCGGCAACATCTGTGTGATGTGAGAGAAATGTCTCTGTTGCAGTTTGGTGAAATAAACCCAATTTATTACACTGAAAAACCCACCTGGTCCTAGAACCAAAACTTTGACTTGAAAAGTGAGAGTCGGCATGGTTCTGTTGAGCAAATTTATTTTATAAATTTTGACATTTATAAATGTCAAATTGTGCAATTGTGTGGTAGATGGAAACACATCTACTGTTCACTTCCACTACCTTGAGCCATGATGGCGACTGTTTGATATTTGCTCCGACTTGAAATGCCACATAATCATACTTCCTCCTTCTTGTCGTTCTTTATCTTTTCTGTTTATCTGTGATCCCCTTTCTTTCCAGCTGCCTCATCATTCACCTTCTCGTTCGCTTGGTATTTCTGTTCCCCTATCATCCCTCAGAGAGAGAGAGAGAGAGAGAAAAAAAAAAGAGAGAGAGAGAGAGAGAGAGAGAGAGAGAGAGAGAGAGAGATGAGCGGGTGTGAAAGAGAGGACTGTATGCAGTTACCTTGGCAACTGCATCTCGAAGCTTAGTCTGCTCTCTTCCATATGCATACACACTTCGTCTCTCTCTCTCTCTGTCTTTCTCTCTCTCTCTCACACACACACACTTTCTCCATCCTCCTGCCTGGCTTTGATTAAAGCGTACCTCTGAGGAGGCTGAACAGACAGGAGGAAGAGGCAGAAGAAAGGTGGGGACTGGCCCGGCTTGTTAGGGGAGACATGATGCTTTTCTTCTCTGATGAATTATTAGAACCGAAGCCACGCATCAAAGGCAGAGCTTGTCTGGGAGCTACACGAAGTGTGCAACAAAAAAATAGCAGTCCACACTGCACTTTGAGATTCCCTCCTCACTGCTGCAGAGGTCTTTGTCAGTTGGCAGATAGAGGCAATTGTGGGTAATAGTCTGTTACAAGAAATTAATGCATTCGCCAGGCTCCACTGCCTCACTCTACCACATCAATCTGTGCTAATTTGCCAATTAATCTGATTCAATGACACAATCTCTCTATAAGGGACACCCATTTACCTCCAACTAACTTTACGTTTTGGTGATTTGTGTTCTTTATCACATCCTCTTCCTGTGTGTCTCAACATGCCTGTAGGAGGGCATTTTCACCTCCAACAAACAAACAGCGGTAACTATCGATTCTGGAGTCTTTGTGAAATGTGTCACAGTTGGCGGCGCGCTTGTTAACGTGGTCAGAACGCGAGTGAAAAATATCCACAGTGGGAACTGGGAGGGGGTTGACTGCAGTTGTTTTGGGGTAATTTGTTGTTGGATGTCCACACGGTGAAAACTTTTGACTCTGTGGCTCAGGGGGAAGTTAAGAACGATTCAGAATGCTTACAGTAAAGTTTTGTGAAAACATAACCTCAAGACTACAGTTGGATTAAAAATTATGAGTTCTCTGAGAAAACCCTAGATCAAAGGGACTTCTGTTAAAACAAGTTCAATCTCCATATTTGATCCTGGATATGCAGTAAGTAGAAGGTACACAATCCCCAAACATGCTCTTTTATACTCACCTCCATCAAAATATTCAATCAAAATTTTAAAATAAAGTACAGTGAGGCCTGGAAGGTGAGCAATAACGTTGATGTTCTGTTGTTTTTAAATGGTTGTGTCTACATAGTCTACATATATGGCTGTTTGTATCTATTATATGTGTATTTTATTGTTTGTTTGGACAGCTACTACCCTACAGTCTTGAGCCAATTATAAATTTTCCCTTGGGAACAATAAAGTAGTTTATGAAAGTGCTTCTTAATGAACCTTTAAACTGTTATGATGTTTCTTTTCAGGGATTGTTAATAAGGAAGACAATAATAAATGTAAGTAGGAGGCAGTCCACAGCCACTGATTTTCCTTTTCCAAACATAAGAATTTAACATGGAAAGTATTTCCAATAAGTGTAGCTGTTTTTCATTAAATTTAAGGAATGTAAAAATCTTAAAAAATTCTGTTTACCTAACTTCCAAAAATTTTAATATCGATCCAAAAAGGTGAACTCTAACCTGCCTACAAACTTAGGTCACGGTTCAGGTGAAGTGAACTCTGGCCCGCCTTGAATGCATATGTGACTGGAGATCGCTGCAAAAACAGGAACCGGACTGTAGAGTAGGGCATTCTGGGTAAATACAACTAAAACAAATGTGAGTCTAGTGCTGTTGGGAGAAAAAAAGTCGGTTACTTTTTCCAAAGACAAAAGTGAAATATTATACTTCTAAAGTCTATTTTTGTTTACGTTTTATGAAGAAAGAAGTTGCCCTCAATTTATTCTTCACAAATGTTTGTGTGATTTACTTCTCTGGTTCTTGATGCAGCGCCACCGCAGGCGAGGAGGGGAACAGGTTTTTCAAAGGGTTTGGTTGGTTTGACAGCGCAGTGTGAAAGTGAACTGCACCAGATGCAAATGTAAAAGACTATAGCAATTTTGACCCCCAGTCGAACCGAGTTGAGCAGATTATCAGGTGTGAAAACAGTTTCCAACCATGACTGTCAAAACAGCTGGTTTGGTGTGGTTAAAAAAAATAAAAAAAGGGAAAAGTGTTGGAGTGACTGATATTGCTAAGACACTGTTCTCCACTTTTGAGTCAGATCAATATTTTTTGGGGAATTTACATACTTATTAGGCCTTTTAAAGTGGTATGATGGAACACTTGAGTCATAAAAATGGACTTTTCTTAAACATTGGTATTCCTTTATCCTGGATGTGACTAATCCGTAGTGATATTGGTGTAAAGGTCTATAAAAAAAGGCTACTCCATGAATGCAAAATTTTTGGTTTAGAATTGTTTTGAGATGGCAGACCTACTTTGCTCTCACCATCTCAGGGATTAGCTTCAGCTAAATGATGATGCTGTGAGTATTTTACTGTAAGAAAGAGGGTTACTTACAGAATGCAGGATATTTGCTCTGAATAAACAGACATAACCTTCTACCTCTCCTTGAAAAAAAAAAAACACTTGTAACGCACCCACTGAGGAGAGTGGGTGAGTACTTATTAGCCTAGAATCAATTGTTTCAGAGTGCAATCAGAGGAGGAGGCGGTGATGCTGATCGCTTGATTTTTTTCCCCTCCTTGAGAATGCATCATTCTTCAGAGCCTCTTCTCTCCAATCAGAGAGTTTACTCTGAAATCATATCCACAGTTCAGCCGGTGACAGGAAATTGATTAGACAGCAAGTGGGAAATGAGTCCCCGAGCGGACCCCCGCTTCCCTTTTATCCCAAAGGACGGGAATTCATTTCTGTCAGATCACTGTGATTTTTGTGTAATGGGACAATTTGCACAGTGGGGGAGCTGAAGGAGACAGAGAGAGAGGACGTTCACACTCCTTTAAACATGTGCGATATGTCAGGACCTTTTCCGGGCCGGGAGTCTGGAGGTAGATGTCTGTCCTCAGAACAAGTTGTGATAACACCATGTTCATCGCCTGCAGCTCCCAGGTGGATTAAACTGATGTGATTTAATGCCTGTAGAGCTGAGAGGCCATCAGGGAGATCCTCTCACTGCAGGATGTAACTTTTATAAAGAATATGTCTTATACATATTTGTTTTCTATGCTGTGAAAAGATTGATCTCCTCTTTGAGCAACTATTTCCATCTGAAGAAATGCACCACCGCTCCAAAGCAAAAACAACCAATTAGTGTCAGGAGGAGGGGCTTAGTGCTGTCAATCGACATTATGCACTTGCTGACAGAGGAAAGCTGTAGCAATAGCATAGAGCAACAGTGGAGAGGCTTTGAGGATGGTAGGGGGTCGGGAATATGCAGCACAACACAAGATTGTGATTGACAGCACTAAGACCCGCCTTCTGGCTCTGATTGGCTGTTTCTGTTTAGCTCTGGGAGAAAATGGAGGAGCTTAGTTTTTTCAGATTATCACCAAACTGTCACGACATCAAATCAGTTTCAACACATACGTAAATGAAATACTTTTTATGAAAGTCTGTGATGGAGGAGCCATCATGAAGTAGGACCTTTAGAGTCCATGTCAGTTATTCAGGCACATATACAATCACTTACCTTTTTTGTTGCAGGTTAAGCTGAGAAGGTTCATTGTGGGTGCACATGCGGTGTTCCTATTTCAGTTAAACATTCATCCAAAATCCATTATTTTCATTATCAAACATTTTCCTGGTTTTATTTTCAAGTAGGTTTTTTTTTCTAGATGGTGGCTTGCTAGGAGGCAGTCACATGATGACTGCATGATGTCATCTGATTAGTACCAGGTGTTTTGTATTAAATTGTGTATTGTATTTTTCTTTACAAGTTTATTTATTTCTGTTATTGTTATTATTATTCTTATTATTATTATTTTGTATACTTTAAGAGTTTATTTGAGTTGGAAGTAATTGTTTAGTTCTTGATTGTTTGGAGTGTCTGTGGGCGGAGCCTGTGACTTTAAAAGCAGTGCTCTGTTCCACAGGCTGGCAGTCTGTGCTGAGACTCACGCTGGAGGTGAGACTGTTGACCCAAAGCCGAATAAAATCCTCTAAATACAATCTCTGACTTGGACTAGTCATTATGTGACTAAATCATAAGAGAACCCCGTCACATATGGTGTCAGAAGTGGGATTATGTCAAGCCAGAGAAGAGGATCTCGTTTGGTGAAGCAAAGATCTGGTCTTCGATCACAATTAAAGATGGAAGAACAGGTGGCTGAAAAAGCATTGGAAAGCATGCCAACGACAGAGGGATCAGATGAGGAAGGTGAACCAAAGCCTGGCCCCAGTGGATCAAGTGCATCTGGCAGTGAGTTTCTCACTTTGATGAAGGACTTTATGGCAGGTCAGCAAAAGCGAGAGAAAGGACTGCTGAAGGAACTGCGAAATCTGAGGGTGTCCCTGCAGCAACCACATCAAGTACCACGTTCTCACCTTCAGTCAGGAGTTGGTGCAGAGCAAAGTGATGACGATGATGATGATGATGATGGTGGTCAAAGCCATCAACCGCAGTCAGTAAGTTACACCACTGATCCAAAAATTCCCCCTTATCAATTAGGAGAAGACCTTGAAAACTATCTGTTGCGGTTTGAGCGGATTGCCAAGACCTGGAGGTGGCCAGAGAGTGAATGGGCGTGTCGTCTCATTCCACTCCTTTCTGGGAAAGCGTTGGAGGCCTATGCTGCCATGGATGAGGATCGTGCTCACTGCTACATGGACTTGAAAACTGCTTTGTTAACAAAGTTTGACATTTCACCTGAGACATACAGACAGAAGTTCAGAGCAACAATTATACCTGCTGGTGAAACCCCTACGGAAACCTACCACCGCCTTAGAGGTCTCTACCGACGATGGATCCGGCCGGACCAGCATTCCAAGGAGGACATCGGGGAGCTCATCATCCAGGAACAACTGCTGAGCATTCTGCCCTCTGATGTAAGGACCTGGGTGAAGGAACATGAACCTACGGATGGTCTGACTGCTGCAAAGTTGGCTCTACAGTACATGAACGCACGGCGAGGAGGAGCAGCACGTTTCTCCAACCCTGTACCGCGACCTGTTCACCCTGGACATCAACGTTATGCCAGAGACCCAAGCCAAGAGGTTAAAGGTACCACCAGTTCTCTGAATCCACCATCTAATGGTAAGCCATTGATTTGCTATTATTGCCAGCAGCTGGGCCACAAGGCTTCAGTGTGCCCAATAAAGAGGACTAAGTTTACTGGGTCCTGCTATGCTCCTAGAGTGGAAAATCATGCTGCAGTCAAAAACTTTGAAACTAGAACTCATAAAACTGTGACTGTGAATGGACAGCAGGTGACTGCATTAATAGACAGTGGTAGTTCCACATCACTTATAAAAAAGAGTCTTGTACCTGTTGGATGTGTGAACTATGAAAAGAAAACTGAGATTCTGTGTGTGCATGGAGATTGTCATGTTTATCCAAAAGCAGAAGTGACTGTCATTATTGATGATCAACCATATTTGCTAATTGTTGGTGTGGTGGAAAATCTACCTTTTGATATCATTTTGGGTACTGATTTACCTGTGATGTTTCACCTTTTGGAAGAGGTACAAACTGAGGGGGGCAAAGTTTCTTGTCCTGTGATTACTCGTTCTCAGGCCAAAGAACAAGTTGAGTCCCTACCTGATTTTGATGAGAGATCGACTTACTGAGTACCAGGGAGAAGCTGAAAAGAACCTGCTGCAGGCCCAGCAGAAGCAAAAGAGGTGGTATGACCAGCAGGCACGACAAAGGGTCTTGACTCCTGGACAAAAGGTGTTGCTTCTCCTGCCTTCATCCACCAGCAAGCTTTTGGCAAAGTGGCAAGGGCCCTATACCATCAGCCGACAGCTAGGACCCACCACCTATGAAGTCTACCATCCTGATAAAAAGAAAGCTAAACAGGTTTACCATGTGAACTTGCTAAAGGAGTGGAAGGAACCATCATGTCCAGTTCCAGAAACATCATGTCTGTTGAAGCCAGTAGAGGAGGAGGAAGAAGAAGAGGTTCCCGGCATTGCAGTGATGGCTGAACAGTCAACTCCCAATCTCAGCCACTTAACCTCATACCAAGCCTCACAACTGCAGCAGATCTTCCAGAAACTGTCTCCTCTCTTTTCTCCTAATCCAGGCCGGACCACCTTGATTGAACATGCAATCCGACTGAAAGACAAGCAGCCAATTCGACAGCGTCCATATAGAGTCCCACAGCAGTTGGTAGGACAGCTGCAAGATGAAGTTGAGACCATGCTCAGGTCAGGTATCATTGAACCTTCAAACTCTGAATGGTGCAGCCCAGTGGTCATTGTGTGCAAGAAAGATGGCTCACTGCGGATTTGTATTGATTTTAGAAAGCTTAATGCAGTTTCAGAGTTTGATGCTTATCCCATGCCCAGGGTAGATGAACTGCTGGAAAGAATTGGACGAGCTAAGTTTATTACCACCCTGGACCTCTGTAAAGGGTACTGGCAAGTTCCACTGGAGTCGTCAAGCAGGCAGTATACCGCGTTTCGCACCCCTTCTGGTCTTTTTCAGTTTACCGTCATGCCATTCGGCCTCCATGGTGCTCCAGCCACCTTCCAGCGGCTAATGGACAAAGTACTACGAGGAAGTGAAGACCATAGCGCGGCTTATCTTGATGATGTAATCATTTACAGCAATAGCTGGGAGGAGCATGTTTTACATCTAGCAAGAGTGTTGGAAAAGATTGAAGGAGCAGGATTGACACTTAACATCTCAAAGTGTGTTTGGGCAAAACAGGAGACCAGATACCTGGGTTACCAGCTGGGGAGAGGAGAGGTGCGACCACAGATGGACAAAATAGAAGCGATCCAAAAGTGCCCTCGTCCTCAAACCAAGAAGGAAGTGCGGTCATTCTTGGGGCTAGCTGGTTGGTATCGAAGGTTTGTGCCTCATTTTGCTACACTTGCTTCTCCACTCACTAGTTTGACAACTAAAGACCAGAAGAATCCTGTTGTATGGACCAAGGAGTGTGAAGCTTCTTTTAATACTCTGAAAGCTCATCTATGTTCATCTCCTGTCCTCAGAAGTCCTGATTTCAGTAAGAAATTTTTGGTCCAGGTAGATGCATCCACAGTTGGCTTAGGAGCTGTCCTGGCTCAAGGAGATCCTGGGGAGGAGCAACCCATACTCTACCTGAGCCGCAAGCTGCTACCTCGGGAGGTGAGGTATTCTGTGGTGGAAAAGGAAGGCCTGGCCATTAAATGGGCTCTGGAAAGCCTCAAGTATTATCTGCTGGGCAGAGAATTTGATTTGGAGACAGACCATCGTGCCCTGACCTGGATCAACACCATGAAGGACCGTAACCATCGTCTGACTAGGTGGTACTTGTCCTTGCAACCTTACAAATTTACCATCTGTCATAGGAGTGGAAGACTTAATAAAGTGGCAGACTTTCTTTCTAGGTTGCCGAATTTCGCCAACCTTGGAGAGGAGAGGGGTGGTGTGACGGAGGAGCCGTCATGAAGTAGGACCTTTAGAGTCCATGTCAGTTATTCAGGCACATATACAATCACTTACCTTTTTTGTTGCAGGTTAAGCTGAGAAGGTTCATTGTGGGTGCACACGCGGTGTTCCTATTTCAGTTAAACATTCATCCAAAATCCATTATTTTCATTATCAAACATTTTCCTGGTTTTATTATCAAGTAGGTTTTTTTTTCTAGATGGTGGCTTGCTAGGAGGCAGTCACATGATGACTGCATGATGTCATCTGATTAGTACCAGGTGTTTTGTATTAAATTGTGTATTGTATTTTTCTTTACAAGTTTATTTATTTCTGTTATTGTTATTATTCTTCTTCTTATTATTATTTTGTATACTTTAAGAGTTTATTTGAGTTGGAAGTAATTGTTTAGTTCTTGATTGTTTGGAGTGTCTGTGGGCGGAGCCTGTGACTTTAAAAGCAGTGCTCTGTTCCACAGGCTGGCAGTCTGTGCTGAGACTCACGCTGGAGGTGAGACTGTTGACCCAAAGCCGAATAAAATCCTCTAAATACAATCTCTGACTTGGACTAGTCATTATGTGACTAAATCATAAGAGAACCCCGTCACAAAGTCACATACTGCAGTAACAATGTTAACAACACAAACATTTCAAATAATGATGTACAATGTGATCCAATTACTTTTAAAACAGGAAAAACAACTGATAATCTGCCTCTAATCTCTCTAGTGGATGCCATTTTAAACCTTTTTTTTTACTTTGGCTGTCTGAATGTTGCCACTTTTGAAACTTTTCTCTATGTACCTCTATGTATGTAGTTCTCTAGTGTCATTCAAGGTCACAGTTTCCTCCTTGGATCTCCTTGGAGATATTTTGTGACAACATGTGTCTTACACGTCAGTATTTTTAATAAACAGCCGCCAAAGAACATTCTCCAAGGTCGCAAGCATTTTAACCTTCAGATGAGAAATCTACCGAGTGGCTATGAAATAATTTCACAACAAAAGGTTTGCCTTGGACAGGCTGCTTTAGTGCCTGGTTTAAATAGAAATATGCAATTTCTCTATCACAGTTGGCAGATGAAGATGTAACTGTAATGTAACTTTTTGTGTCTTCTTTTCGGGTTTGTCTTCATATTCTGACATCCATAAGTTTGTCATGTAAGTTGGTGATGTCGTGATGTAAAGCGTACAGTGAAACAAAGCTGGCTGAAATATTTCACTCCAAAGTCTACAAATCAAATCTTTCTCTCACTCTGGCTTTTATGAGGAGTCCAAATTTATTGATTAAAATGATTAATAATTACATTTTCATGTTCCTACGCACAACCCATAACGACAAAAACGGATTACATCTGCAGTGATATAGATTTTTTTTGTCTTGTTTTTAATCACGCACATAAGCAGCAAAAAGTCAATATTTGTGTATTTGTGTGAGATGAATAGATGCTCACAGAAACACTGCAGCTTTCTTCCGTTTTGATTCACTTCATAACTAATAACATAGAGAGCATAAAGCTTTTCATACAAATACTGACGCATCCTATAGTTTCATTCATTTGCTTTAGTGAGGCTCTTATTCTGTCAAATAATATATTATTGTTATTTTATCCAATTATAAAAACAAAGGAAAAAAAAAGAATAAAAATACAATTTATTGTATTAAATAGTATTGAATAAAATTTCGGCCCAATCAAAAAAATTCCAACGACACCAGTGTTGGAACTGCAGCACATGTTGTGAAGTTAACACTGATATTGAGAAAAAATACAAATGAAAGGAAAATCTGTGTATATGTTTCTGTATGCGGAAACCTAAAGGCGTGGATATATAGACCAATGGATGTTATGCTGCCTAATTAGTGAACCAAATTAGGCAGGGAAAAAAGAAAGTTATCCAAACACAGAACCCTGTGGTACTCCACAACCAGACTTAGTGCTGGAGAAAGATTTATTAGCATGTTAGCATGCTAATGTTGCATACGGCAGGCGGGAATAAAATCTCAGTCTCAGAAAACTGCATTATCTATAAGCTTTTTCTAAGTGTAAAGCTGTAAAATTAACTTTATAACCACGACTATATCAATAAATGAAAACACAACTAATTAGCATTTTCATCTTTTTTTTTCTTCTTTTTTTGCAAAATTTTATACGTTTGCTCAAAATTCGCACAACAGTCAGATGGAGTCGTAGCTTGTGTTACATTGCTGTTGCATTTTCATGAGGGAAACAGAATCTTGTGACACTTTTTATTTACTTATTTATCTAAAACCATTCTTTAGCACTGCTTTTATGTTCATAATAACTAATTCCTGAAAGGTAAACATTTGCATTTAAACTACATGAAGTAGATTTAAGAGTTTTTACATTAATTAAATGCTTTTAGTTTTCCAAAATAGTTTCAGTGCTGGTAGTCTCTGTAGACTGCATTGTTCCTTACTCTTCTCTAAGGTCTCTGTTGTGACGTGCCCTGAACACACACCTCTTCAAACTGACAGAACTGGCTTCTCTCTGCACTTGTGGTTTGGCTTCCATTCTCCTCCAGCAACTGGAGCTTCCTGCTGATTTTCAGGAATATTCACTTATGGCATACACACGCGCACAAACTCCACCCCACCTCCCCACACATGCACACCAACCCACGAACAGGCCCAACTTAAAGAACCCACTCGACACTGTGTGGATCTTTGTGTTCTGGTTGTGTTTTAGAACCACATGGATCTGGTAAAAACTGGACAAAAGCTCAACTTGTGTGTCATATCTGTAAGTTCTAGTTAAAGGAGCCGTATTATGTAAAATTGATTTCCTGAAGGTGGAGTTTCATAAAGAGCACAAGTACTTTTTAAGGAAATAGACACCCAATTTCAATGTGTTAAATTATGAAGTCAAATTTCTTTTAAGTTATATTTGACATATATAGCATTTTATAATAAATAAAGGTAACAGTTTCTTGATTGGCCTGTAAAATGGCGCTCTGTGGCTGGAAGGCACATAATTCTGCTTTGAAAGACATTAGTGTTACAACGATATACTTTTTTGTTGTTGTTCACTTTTAATGTGAGTTGAGGAATCTGCCAAGAATGCTAAAAAAACTCTTTAATATTTCTCTGGGAGGAATTTTATGTGAAAGCACATGCCCTTGGTGAGCAGGTGCATCATTTCTGATGAAGTTGTTGAGTTCATCAAGAACTTTGAAAGATATACTGAAAAGCGCAATTCGTCAAGAGAAAAAATGTGTTTTTTAGATGATTGCTTTTGTGTCAGGTTTTTGTTTGATGGCTCAATTTGATCAGGGAAGGTTTAACCAGAATTTTCTACAATGTAGCAGTTTTATGAAGCATGGCTAGTAAACGGGATTTGGAAACAAAACTGATATGGCTACTTTAGATCATTGATATTGATAAGTACTTTTCCTTGAACCTACATAAAAGAACCACAGACAACGTATATGAATTTTATGACAAAGCTTTTGCAAAAGGAGAAGTCTCCGATATCAGCTTCTCCAAGCCGCTCACAGAGAGTTCTGATCTCCTTCCACGCGAGCCCCTGTTTTATTGTCAAAGAAAAACAGCCAAGGGGGCAGTTAGTAAAAACAACAGAGGTCGTAAAACATGTAACCTAAACAACCAGCAACCCAATTCCAGGTGTGATAACTGATCTACGATCTGAGCCCGGTTCAAATCTCGGTCAAGCTGTTAACAAAACAAAATACGACTGCTCACAGGCAGTTTAGGGGGTATTCTGGTTGATAAGAATTTAGGGTCTGAGAAACACAGAATTTAATGGTTTCACATGAAGATAAACAGACAATCCTGACCTCCAGGTCAGTTCATACACACATAAGGAAGAGAACACTTTAAACAGACTGAATTTGAACTAAAGTAATAACAAAATGATAATACCAAAAATTCTCTAACAGGTATAAAAAAAAAAAAAAACGCTATGCAGTGGATTTTTAACCAGGTTCATGTTACAATAAACCTTCCTGCTGAGCATCAGTGCTGTGGCTACAGGTGGATGTTTTCTAGATATTGGGTCTATATGCAGTCCTGATGTACAAATAATTTTTTATTGTCCTATAAGAGGCAACTTAGCCATTATGACAAATTTTAACTGGCATGGTAACACATGAAAGAAAAAAAAAAAACATGCATGTAAAATCATTTCAGGGCTGTAACAACATCCAGCTGACAAGATCAAAATACATTAAAAATGCAGAGAAGACAACATTCTACCTCTTTTAGGAGTAAAATTAAGAACAAACTGTTTGTCTCACAAACAGACTGCAGGTTCCTAAAGAGGTTTATGAAACTGTCATATCTGAAATGTTCAAGCGTAAGTTTGCTGTTTTTCTACCTTTTTCCCAGGTAGGTACTACTTCTCTGAGGAAACTGAGACGACGCCTGAATCGGAGGGGACGGCAGGGATCTAGGAGGCCTCCCTGACAGCAGGGGGCAGCAGCAAACATGCAGGACTCATCCTCTGACAACAAGATGGCCAAGCAGGTCAGTGAGGCAATATGAAGTGGCCTTGGACTCCCAGTGTTTTGATTGTGCAATTCTGCATTGCAAAAATAACTTTGTTTAATGGAAATATATCGTTAAAAAAAAAAAGAAAGAAAAAGGCATTTTTCCATCAAATGTTTTGCTGCTATGATGAGGTGGTTTTTCAGCCATATCAATATTAACATATTTCACAAAACTGCAATAGAAACACTTTTTATGCATGACATGAGTCACATGATCAACAACCAGATGTTACTACAAGCAAAAACCACAAAGAAGACGACAGGAAGTGGTTGAAAGATGATGTCACAACATTTTTTAAAGACTTATCATGTGAACAAACTTTTTAATTGCATTTAATATTTAATGGAAATACCGCAATTGCAAAATTGTGTTTTTTGACATTATTATTATTATTAACCTTCACCTAAAATCTATTTTGCTAAAGATTACTAGTAGCATCATATAGAGTTTACATTTCAACTTTTTTAAACTTAAACTTATTACAAGGTATAATAAATCTTAAAATGGAAAAGACTGGGAATAAAAAGTTGTTGTCTATTAGAAGCCATGTGTCTTTTTGCTTTCATTTGAATTAGATTTCACAACACTGACAGTAGCCTGATGTTACAGATGACAGTTGACAGAAATATATATATATATAAAAAAACAGAACAAAAAACCAAAAAAAAAATCAAGACTAAGAAATCAGAAAACAATTCTGTTAAAGAAGGACATTGATCCCTTTCTTCTAATAAGGCAGATTTACAGATTCCCCATCTTAAAATGGGGAAATCATAGCCAAATCAAGCCAAATCATAGCAGTTAGCATCTCAGTGAATTCATATTCAGCAGTAATAACCACGTGTTGATGGAGATGATGTTTTCTTCCTGTTCCAGACTCAGCAGGGGTTCAAATTCGAGTGTTTAGAAGGAATTTAGAGTTTCCTGCTGTGTTTTTGTACCCATCTAAAGCCTCACATGATTCTGAATACCTTTAAAACCCCATCAGCAATCAGCCCAGTCACAACTCTTTCAAAGGTGTATTTAAAGTAACAGACACTGGCAGACGTCTGGGACGCTGCGTCCGCTCCCTGCTGTGGGAGGGCTTGGACTGATTCCCTCAACATTTAGGTAAATGAACAGTTTTTAAGCTAAAATCTCCAGCTTATTTATTCTCAAAGGTAAAAAAAAAAAAAGAGAAATATCTAATAGTATATTTTCTTTTGTCATTTTTCATCCATTCATTGTAAATGTGTGTCTGGTACTGAGCCATGCTCTGGTTCTGCTGGAGCTTTCTTCTTGTTAAAGATGAAGTTTTCCTCTCCACTGTCGCTGCAAGTCAATGAATCAATCCAATCTGCTGACAGAAAACCTTCAAACTGATCTGACTAATAAACTGAACTTGATGTAATATTTAATAACTAGGAAGAGTTTGGAAAGAATGTATGATCAGATTGAAATCACTTTATTTAAGTAAATTCCTTTAGAGAGCGCAAATTGATTGTGTACAAACAAATTGCATTGAATTGTTTAGTGAAAGGTTTAAGAAGGTGAAATCTGCGTCTGTTTCTGGATTCTTTGACTCCGCTCAGTTTCATTTGGCGTGAGAGTGAGGAGAAGAGCTGAAAACAAAAGCTACAGGAAAGATGATCAAATTTATTTAAATTCCAACATTTTTTCTGTTTAAAAAACATTGCCAATATTTTTGCTTGAAATCAGTTTTTATTAAACACTGTTTAAACTCCGTAGATTTAGTGACATTACTTTTTTGTTTTACGTTTTTCTGTATTCTGTAGTGTTCTTTCCTCTCTGCTCTTCCCTTAGTTGCTTTCGTTTCCACTTCCCTGCATCTGCAGCCCATCAGCTAATTAGGACGCCTGTCATTCATCCTCTAATGCCATCCCATTATTTAAACCCTGTTCCAACCAGGAGCCTCTAATATAAAGCAGGATTAATGGGTTACCAGGTTAGCCTGGGTCTCTCACCATGGTGACTGCAGCTGCGTTTCCATTACAAATGTGCAGAAATCTCTTTCTATATTCTGTGCTGTCAAAAATGTACAATTTTGTAATTGTGGTGTTTCCATCAAATAATACATAAAATTAAAATCACACATGAATAAGCTTGTTTCTGAGATGAGTCCTTAAAAATAAAGGCAACAATGGATGTAAACAGCTATATGAGAGATATTCATATTTCAACCATGATGCTGGCGCTCATAATGTATATTGAATAAGAAGTCTGTGTTTTATACAGGGGTTGGAGCGATAAGCCCCACCTACATTGGAGCGGCTACGTATTTGGCGTTTTGGGGAAATTGTAGTCAAATATGTTACACATTGGAATGACACAACATTTTATGAACTGTGATGCTGTGAGAGTTGTGGCGGAGCCGTCTGCACACTGTCCAACAAAAACAAAACGAAACAAAACATCATCCTCCAACCACTTCCTGTCATCTTCTTTTTAGTTTTCGCCAGTAGTAACATCCAACTGTTGATCATGTGGGTTGTATGATGTGAAAAAAAGTGTTTCTACTGCAGTTTTATGAAATACATCTATTTAACCTCCTCATCCTAGAGCCAAAACCTTTTATTGAAATACGTGTTTTTTCGAAATTGGGATACTTCCATTAAGTAAATTATGAATGTATTTTCATAATTTCAACTTGCGTGCTGTGCATTAAGGAAAATATCACATTTTTGGTTTTGTTAATTTCCACTTTTAACTTTTGATGTTTTACCATCTCCAATCCCACTTTTGATGTTTCACAGGAACAGAACTCCAAGCACCAGGATGAACACAGAGAGGCAGAGGACACATCTGAGAAGACCTCCCCAAACAAGACCCTGAAATCTCCTCAGAAAGGCTCAAAGCGTCTTAAAACCTCCACCTTCAAGGTGGCACTGCTGGATTCCTCAGAGTATGAGGGAGAAATCGAGGTATGCACAATGGAAAACTATTAGCATTTGCACATTTTGTTGAATTAAGCTTAGCATTTTTTCATCCCTATTGTTTGTACCTCCCTTTGTTGGGATTTGAGAGTTGTATGGTGCTGCTGGAAGCTGACAACATTGTTCCACTTTACCATAACACACATGTTTGTGCGGCGGCCAGGTCTTCCTCTCCAGGCGAATGTGTGTTTCTGTTCGTCAAGCTTTGTGAAACTGGACAATTTGCGCTCACAATAAAAGGAACTGGGAGCACACATAAGCGAGGATGAAAGATAAAGATGTGAGGGCGTTCATGGAGATAAATCCACTGTGGATTTTTTTTCTGACCCGCGGTAACAACAGCTCTCCCTTTACAGGTTTATCTCTGTCTTTGGAAATAACTTTGCAGGATAGCGGTGGGAGAAATGAATATCCCATTACAGGGCTGTGGAGGGGACTCGACAGTGGTTCTTCAAACTGTTTCTGTGCAGGCTGAGTGTTTTCTGTTCCCTTTCACAGAATCATTTCAAAGAAGACAGTCATTTGGTCAGGGAGACAGCCTCCATGTGTGAGTCGGGATTTCTACGTGCAGAACTGAATCAGAGTGCAGTCAAACTAAAATATGCAAGAGGTTTATTTTCAGAAGATAATAAATCTCTATTTTACATTATTCATTTCAATATAAACTAATCCAATTCACAGTGGAGCTAAATATTAAGTTTACAGACTAACTATTTCATTCGAAGTTAAATATTTAGCTTGCTAACTAAAATAGCTTGGAGCTAAATTTTTAGACGAAGCATTTCACATTGCAAGTTACATATTAAGGTTCAAAATAAATATTTAGCTTGCTTTACTTTGTAAACTAAATACTCAGTTTGTGCCTTAAGTAATTAATTTGAAACTGTGACATTTCTAAATGACTAATATGGTGAAAAAATGACTTTGAAAATGAAAACAACTCAAATTATTGGTGTTCATTTTTTGATTGCGTAACTTTATGTAACGGTTGGAGAAGGGAAGTCAGACCCACATCGAAATCAGGATTCAGGATAACTTTATTTCTGTTCAAAACAAGAACATTTTAAATACAGCAGCTCCTGGGCTCTGGATTCTCCCCAAACACCCTCTCCTCAGCGCAGCTTGGCGCGAACTGACAGAAATGCATTAAACAAAACTAAAATTCTCTGATTCAATAATAAAATAAATCTACACTCATAGAAAACAATTAAAATAAAACCTAAACAGAAATAATCTGCCCTATAACTACAATTTTCCACCATAACACAGAAATATTCTAAATAAATTAATTTTAAGAAACAACACACACATACCTGTTCAAAACAAGAACATTTTAAATACAGCAGCTCCTGGGCTCTGGATTCTCCCCAAACACCCTAACCAACCGAAAGGAAAAAAAAAATAAATAAAATAATAGCACGTTGATAAAGAAAACTTGAAGGGTGTCACCAATGTGGGAGACAAATGCCCAGCATAGTGCAGCGCTAACATTAATATATATATATATGAATCTACAACATATTTTTAGAACGTTTTCAATATTTTAATAGATACTTTATAGATATTTTAAAGATAACTTTGTACACCTACCTCTCCTCAGCGCAGCTTGGCGCGAACTGAGGAGGGCAGCGGGAACACACAGGATATAACGCAAAAACAGGGAGTAAGAAAATAAAAGCTTCCCCGCCAAAATAAAATACAATTAAAAAACAAAGGAAAACAAATATCCATAGATGAGGATGGCTTTTACACACTAGGGTCCAAAAATGAAAGCAAGATAAAACAGAAATAATATATAACAGACATGTCAATTCAAATAAAATTCGTTTTGAGAAGGTTCATCAAGAAAAATAAAATAAATTAATAAAATTAACTCTGCTACATACTCCCCCCTGAACTTCTCAAAACCGTCCCAACATTAATCAAGACTGGACACAGAATAATATTCTTGCCATCTGACAGACAATGACCACACACACTTGAACGACACTAAAGGTCTTCCTCTAGGAAAGGAAAAGCAACATTGGAAAGTTGGCCAGACTCAACAATGCCTGCTTGCTAATGGATTGTGCCGTAAACACAATCTCACAGTCAGTGGCTGTTACTCTCCCATACAGTTTAGCTAATGGGTTTTGACTTATTTACAGAGGTATAATACTACCATACTCTATTCACAAACAAAAGTTGTTTAATCCTACAAAAATAAACTCCTTGCAAATCCAGAAACTGCATTACGTGTCTGTGTGTTCTTTTGTGCCATGTTTTGTATCAGTCTGTTAACTGGTTTGATTATCCTGCCAGCCCTGGATCTGACAAGACTTACAGCACCAGTTGTTGGAGCTGTTGGCCTACCAGGACTTATGACAACTGCTTCTTCATCAGTTCCTGGCTCATTATGCGGCGAGTCAGAGCACTTAGCCGTGTCACTTCCGATCTCTCTAAGACCCTCAGCATCGTTTGCTCCTGGTTGAAGATTCCTGACACAACTTTCAGCATCCTGGAGGTCTTCAGGGTTTGAGGTGGTATTGGCCACCCAATCAGCAGTGCGGTCCAGTCCATTACTCTCTGAATACACAAGTGAGACATCCTGGTCACCACCGTTAACAGTACTTAGATCTGGGGTGATGTCAGAGGAAAACACCGACTCTTGCTCTTTGTCCAACTCAAGTGGCAGGAAGTTTGCTGCAAGAAGTAAGTTGCGATGGACTACTTTCTCTTGTCCAGTTGCTGCGTCTTTGATGCGGTAAGTATGGCATCTGGGATCATGAGACACAACAATGTAGATGTTAGAAGACCACTTGTCTGCAAGCTTCCTACGGCCACGTTCCCCTTTATTAGCCAAGAGTACTTGATCCCCATCAACTATGTCCGTGCCCCTTGTTTTTAGATTGTACAACTGGGCCTGATGTTGCTGGCTGGAGTAGGCATTAGCCTGAGCAGCAGCTAAAGCCTCTTTAAGGTCCTCTCTGACTCTTTTTGTGTAGCTGTGGTAATCCGTGACTTCATTATCCCTTTCCACATTATGAAACATGACATCGACTGGGAGTCGAGGAATCCGACCAAACATCAAATAGAAAGGCGCATAACCAGTTGACTCATGGACAGTACAATTGTAAGCAAAAGTCAATGTTTGCAACATCTGTGGCCACATGCACTTATCGCGGGGTGGTAAGGCTCTGATCATATTACCAAGGGTTCTGTTAAACCTCTCGGTCTGGCCGTTGCCCATCGGATGATATGGGGTGGTCCTTGACTTCTTTACCCCTGCCACTTGCAGCAATTCTTGGATCAACTGACTCTCGAAATTTGCCCCCTGATCCGAATGGATTCTTTGAGGGAAACCATAAATACAGAAGTATCTATCCCATAGCTTGCGAGCCACTTGTTTGGCGGTTTGATCCGGGCACTGAAAAGCGTGGGCCATCTTGGTAAAATGGTCGGTTACCACCAACACATCAACGGTTCGACCCTAGCATCTTCTGCAGACCAGAAGTCGAGGCACACCAACTCCAGAGGGCTTGTAGTTTTATGCTCTCTAGGGGGCTCGACCCTCGGGTTCAGGAGTTTTGCTCACAACACAACGTTTGCAGCATTTGACATATTCTCGAACACTGTGCTCCATTCCGAGCCAAAAGAATCGTTGCCTGGCCAGGTGTAATGTCCGGTGTTGGCCTTGATGTCCAGCCTCATTGTGAACGCCATGAAGTGCTTGGTCTTTCAGAGACAAGGGAGTTACAAACTGGTATCGTTTCTTGCCAGTACTTAGATCTTTACACACCCTATATAGAATGTTGTCAAGCATCCTTAGTTTCTCCCACTGTTTCAAGAGCTTCAAAGCTCTTGGCAGCAAGCAGATTTTTCTCTCCTGGATGGGCCTGCCTCGTGATGATTTAACGGGATGACCTGTATAGTACGGGTCATTTTGTTGTGCCTCCTGGAGGGCCTGAAGGAGAGCATAGGTAGAGGCACCGAACCAGTTGGCACTAGCCCCTCTACGTCTTGAGCCAGCCAAGTCAACACCCTTTGCTCGTGACTGAGGTCCCACTTTGCATGTCCCAGCAGAACTGCAGATACCTCTTCTTCACTCAGCGACTGATGTTCTGGGCGTTGAAGAGCCTGGAGGTATTCATCCCCTTGATGGTCGGTACTGACCCGAAAGACCTCCTGAACTGCATCCTGCCTCACTTGTTGTGATTCTTCCAATAAGGCTTCATAAGACTCAGTCACCAGCCTTTGGGAGACTTTGTTCTTGATGAATGGTTGTCTGCTCAAAGCGTCAGCGACTACATTTTTACTTCCAGGTATGTATTTGATGCTGAAGCTGTAAGGGGACAACTGCCACCCATCTTTGCTCACATGCGTCCAGTTTAGGTTTAGTGAGGATATACGTGGATTGTTATCCGTCCAAACGGTGAAGGTGTGTCCTTTGAGCCAATGACTAAACTTATCGCAAACTGACCATTTGAGTGCAAGAAACTCTAATCGGTGGGCAGGGTATTTGCTCTGGGCACGGGTCAGTGCTTTACTAGCAAAAGCGACTGGTCTGGCTTTGCTCTCCCCTTCCTGAACCTGGGATAATACAGCCCCGAGTCCATCAGTGGAGGCATCAGTTGAGAGGATGAACGGTTTGTTAAAATCAGGATGTGCAAGGACAACAGATTTCAAAAGTGCAGACTTCAGCAGCTCGAATGAGTTTTCCTGTTCCTGCTTCCAGTCACTTGCATGCAGTTTTTTGAATGAAGCGACACCACGTGGGTTGCCTTTCCTCCCTCTCGGGGCAGCTGTAAGAGCAAAAAGGGGTTTGGCTAGCTTGGAACAGTCCTGAATGAACTGCTGATAGTACATTACCATGCCCAAGAATGATTTGACTTTCCTTTGAGAGGGTGTCACCCCGTCCTCCATCATAAGGTCCGCAACCGTCATTGATGTTATAGCCCTAACCTTGTCTGGATCGGTCGAGACACCATTACTGTCCACAATGTGTCCGAGGAACTTTACGCTCCTTCTAAGAAACTGACATTTTTTAGGGGCTAACTTTAGCCCATGGTCTCTCAGTCTGCTGAAGACCATCTCCAACCTTTTCAGGGCCTCAGCCTCATTGGATGCATAGACTAGTACATCATCCAAGTAGCAAAGAAGAGTCAGGAAGTTTTGATCTCCAAATATATTCATCATTAGTCGCATAAAGCTGGCTGGACTATTACACAATCCCTGGGGTAGACGGTTGAACTCATAAAGCCCCATGGGTGTTGTGAAGGCCGTCAACTTCCTGTCCTCTTCTGCCACAGCAATATTATAGAAGCCGGAGGTGAGATCCATAGCACTGAATATAGTGCTACCACCCAAGGCTGCGAGACAGTCTGCTTGGTGGCAAAGGATGGGCGTCCTTTGTTGTGCGAGCATTTAACCATCGATAATCTACACAGATCCTAAGGTCCCCATTCTTTTTCCACACAAGGACCAGCGGTGATGCCCATTCACTCTTTGACTTGCGGATTATCTCGAGTTCTTCCATCTCTGAGAGCACCTGTCTGAGTTTATGGTAATGCCCAGGTGGCACACGGCGGTATGGGAGCCTGAAGGGTCGGGAGTCAGACAGATGGATCCTGTGAACAACATCCTTTGCTGAGCCACAGTCAAGCTTAGTTTTTGAGAAGACAGCCTCATACTTTCGGACAAGTTGCAACAGCTGGCCCTTCCAATAGTCTGACACCTCACAGGATTCAATGTCCAAACTCTCGAGTCCAAGTTTGACTAAGGACTCTTGATAGTCCGATGAGTGAAAGTCTTCTGCGTCATTAGTCAGTTCACTGTGCATTGCCTGATTTTTTACCTCAAATGAGTTAGCTTCAGTCAGCTCAGAGGTTTCCCAGGTCCTCCACAGCAATGCAAACCGACACCTGTGCCACCTTTGTATTGCGTCTCAGAGTTACTGGCTGACTTGAAGTATTTAGGACTCTGACTGGAACCAATCTCTCACCGTTCATAGTGGCAATGGATCTACAAACCATTATGTCATTCTTATGAGTCATTGCTTTGGCTGGTTCTATCAAGACAGCACTGCCTTCAGAACAGGATGAGGCTGCCGGCAACTTGCTCCAGACTAAATGTTCCTGCCTGGGCAGAAGAGTAACAGCCTGCATTAACTTAGCTGTCCCAATAACATCAGGGATAGTTTCTCCATTCCATCTCTTAATGCCAGAGAGCATGTTGAGGAATTGCATTACTTCAGGTGCTTCTTCTGAATCAGGCTTACTCAGAACCTGCCAGAACTGTTTAGATTGTTTAAACTGCTTAAGGAGGTACTTGATAACATTTGTTCCTAGAATAATTTCATCTTGCTGCCCAGGAACAACCAGTGCAGGGACCCTGAAAGTGCAGCCATACACTTTCATCTTTAGGTCATAAATGCATTTAGGCTTAACTTTCATCCCACCACAACCAACAAGCGTAATGTCAGGGCAAACATCTCTGGACATGGAGACTGAATCTGAACGAATTAACATCTGTTCAGCTCCTTCACTGATAGTACATGTCATTGAACCAGTGTCAAGCAGGGCTTTCAATGACACTTCATCCTCCACCTCAACATCTGTATAGAACAGACTGTCAGCTTTGTCAAGCCTATTTATATTCTGAAATAGAACAGTGGTGTTAGACGGAAGGAATTTACGCACTCAGAATATATGGTCTGTACATCGTCTTCGAGTTTGAGGGTTTTGTCTTTCCCACTCACACTATCCCCTCCCTCATGTGAGTGTATTAGTTTCCCTGATGTGGTGAGGTGTTGCCTGGTCGATTTGAGGATCCCTTGGGACAGTCCTTTTTCTGATGCCCAATCTCTAAACATTCCAGACATCTTTTCTCCCTCATACAATGTGTACGTGTGGAATGTGAGGCCTGTCTGCAGACCCTGCAGGGGGAACCATGGCTGAATGGAACAGTCTCTGGTCGGACAACAGAAGGACTAGGCTGGCTTGTACGCTCTAGTACTCTTTCTAGCATGCTAAGTACTCTCTCCAAAGCATTTGACTCTGAAACAACAGCTGTACTTGGTTTAACAGGGTCAGAGAGCTTGGCTGTGTTTACATTAGTGTACTCTGCTTATTTTCTAGGGGTTCACTGGCCGTTGCAGCAGCAGCTACGAAGAGCATGTGTATTGGGCAGGATTGTGGTTGTTTTTTAGATTGGTACTCCTCTGATGCTCATCAATAGCTTCTTGCACATCAGCCAGGGACCATTTGCTTGTGGGCTTGCATTTAAAGACACTAGCAAGGTTGGGGTCTGGGCAATTTCTGACAAACATCATGGCAATTTCTGAGTCCATGTTGTCCATTTTACCCCCCTGGGACTTCAGATGCCTGTCTGCCACTTCTGCAGCAGTGTTTAACCTGATCCAATAGTCAACAGGTGTTTCCTTAGCTTTCGGCTGGGTGGCGTAGAAATCGGCCAAAGGTAGACACGAGCCGGGAGTATCACTGAAGTAGCGCCTCAGAATATTGTATATCGCCTCTGGTGCTACTGGGTTGCCGGTAGAGCTACTCTTCAGGCCCACTTTGACAATACTTTTAGCTTTGCCACAGAGATGGTTTAAAACTTCCTCTGCTTGTTCACAAGGTGGGAGGTCTGCTTTCTGTAAGTACACTTCAACTGTGTCTATCCACTCATGAATGGAGTACTTGTCTGTGCCATCTCCACGAAACATGGATGGGTCCTTAATATCAGGTCTGACTATCAGACTTATTTTGGAGGTGTCAGCAGTTGCTGTGAATGATTCAGCTCTAGATGATTTATTGGGAAGAGCCTGTGAGCTAAGAGCTGGCTGGCAGGCTAGGAGCCGGCTAGCTATGGATTCACCGATTTGACTTCCTAATTCTCCAATAAGTTCACGTAACTGATGTGTAGTGGTGTGCTCACTGGGATTAATGGGTGTCGAATACAATGGTTCATGTCTGTCTCTACCATCATCCGATGCAAACTGCATTTTAGAGGTAGCTCCTGGAGTGTCATTAACAAAGGTTTTCTCTAGGCTAAGTAAACCTCTCCCTCTTCCAACAGGGGATGAAAATACATCATAGGTTTGTTTATTTTCCTCTGCCATAGTATATAAAACAACACAGAAAACAATCTTACTATAAAAACGCCCCTTAACAAAAACTAAATATACAGGAAGCAGTAGATACTTCTTTTTCTTTTTGCCCAGAAACAGTTACATACAGTTACCAAATAGCAACCAACATGGAGCCTGACAGAACCCACTAGTCCACCAACTTGAGCATTCGACGTTCCGAGCACACGGCAGAACCTCGGTGATCGGCAGCGGCTGATCGAAGGATCCGGGTCACGGCACCAGATGTAACGGTTGGAGAAGGGAAGTCAGACCCACATCGAAATCAGGATTCAGGATAACTTTATTTCTGTTCAAAACAAGAACATTTTAAATACAGCAGCTCCTGGGCTCTGGATTCTCCCCAAACACCCTCTCCTCAGCGCAGCTTGGCGCGAACTGACAGAAATGCATTAAACAAAACTAAAATTCTCTGATTCAATAATAAAATAAATCTACACTCATAGAAAACAATTAAAATAAAACCTAAACAGAAATAATCTGCCCTATAACTACAATTTTCCACCATAACACAGAAATATTCTAAATAAATTAATTTTAAGAAACAACACACACATACCTGTTCAAAACAAGAACATTTTAAATACAGCAGCTCCTGGGCTCTGGATTCTCCCCAAACACCCTAACCAACCGAAAGGAAAAAAAAAATAAATAAAATAATAGCACGTTGATAAAGAAAACTTGAAGGGTGTCACCAATGTGGGAGACAAATGCCCAGCATAGTGCAGCGCTAACATTAATATATATATATATGAATCTACAACATATTTTTAGAACGTTTTCAATATTTTAATAGATACTTTATAGATATTTTAAAGATAACTTTGTACACCTACCTCTCCTCAGCGCAGCTTGGCGCGAACTGAGGAGGGCAGCGGGAACACACAGGATATAACGCAAAAACAGGGAGTAAGAAAATAAAAGCTTCCCCGCCAAAATAAAATACAATTAAAAAACAAAGGAAAACAAATATCCATAGATGAGGATGGCTTTTACACACTAGGGTCCAAAAATGAAAGCAAGATAAAACAGAAATAATATATAACAGACATGTCAATTCAAATAAAATTCGTTTTGAGAAGGTTCATCAAGAAAAATAAAATAAATTAATAAAATTAACTCTGCTACATTTACAAACAACAATCCATAGATTAGTTGATAAGATTAGCTGATGAAAGTTTGGTTTCATTCTGGTTTGCTGAATGGAGCTAATTATATCTGCATTCAACATACAAGCATTCAACAAGCAGCATTTTACTGATGTTTTAGGTTTTGGGTTCTTTATAGGAGCCTCTTTTTTTCTGCCTCCTGCTCTGTTCAAAGCCACTTGCACTGACCGCTAACTGGGTACTAAAAAATCCATAGTGGTTACATGATTGTGAGCCGGGTGCAGCCAAGGAGAAAATAGAAGAGCAATGTTATTATAGCACGAGCACACTCCTGGGGATACGTTTTGCACAAGTGCATGGAGGTTTGAATGTGTGCTGTGATGATGGGGGCAGGGTGACCTGTGAGGTACGACTATCAGGACGGCTGCCATCTTTTTCAGCACCCTGAAAACATTCTGAAATTCATTCAGGCCCCTCAACACAGCATACATAACCCCGCTCTGCCGGTGGGGGGTGGGGTGGGTGGTGTTTACAAAGCCTTTTTATATGAATCACTCTTCTTGATTATGAGCCCAACCTGGCAGCACTGCAGTCACTGCAAGTGAAAGATGTACAATTAGGATTTGCAGGGAAAATAAACTGGGGTTTTGCTTGGACCTTTTGGTATAGACTGTTGTCAGATCAGAATTACTGGTAGTAATCTTGCACTTAACAAATTAGGCTTCTGTGGAAAGTGGCGAGAAGAAAGAACCACCATCAGAATAACAGATGATAGCACTAGAGGACTTTGACTCTACTACTACATCAAGAACACGACAAAAAAATGGAAGAAAGCTTTGTATTGTTGAATATAAGTTTTAGACACAGAATGAGGCATCACAATTGGAAGTCATTCAATAACCTGGAAAATCTGGTGTGGTTACAACATATCTACTGAAAATTCACATTATCTCAGTAAAATCTTTCACGCTCTGAAAATATGTAAGGAGAATGCTAGACATACATTTTCAGCTTAGGGCTAATTGTAGTTAGCGTGGTCAATGAGCATAATTTTACCATGTCCACGATATAGTTTATATATATGTATATATATGTATGTATGTAGTGATGGATGACAAAGCCGCTTCTCTTGGGTTCATTTCTGCTTCAAAAGCCGATCTGATTGGATGGTGGGAAGGCTCTTGTGTTCAAGTTGTGCTAAAGGAGTTAGCCTATCAGTGAAGCTATTGAAGCCTAAAATAGCATCTTAATGGTAAACATAACAGCAGCACATACGTCCCCAATGCTAACATCAGCGTCTGCAGTCCACATTTCTATAGAAGCTCCATGAATGATCAGAAGTTTCTGAAAATCTGGAAAAATGAATGGATAGAATAACACTTTGCACCAACCTGATGGTAGAAGAACCTAAATAACAGATTAAAAACAATAAATATCTTTGTTGTTGAGCTAATTTATCTATTTATTCTATAATTTAGCAGCAAAAAGAGTTTTTGAATTGAAAATGTTGTTTGTATTATCAATATATTTTTTGATTAAAACATGATTAATTGCAATTAATTGATTACAGACTGTGAAATTAACTAAATTGAAAAAATCCCATCAAAAGTTGGATTAAGTGGGTCATTTTGTAAAAACAGAAGACGTCAGCCTGCTGCTGAGTAAAACTGACCAGCAGACTTCAAGTGACCCTTGAAGTACAGGGGGTGTGAAAACATTTGCATGGAACTGTATGTAAGCTTTCCAGTTTAGCGACAGCCTTAAACCTGAGTGTCGACAGGCGGCAGCGTGCCTCAGCCTCCTGTCTGTCGCTGCACTCGTGCTCTCTGTGTTTCTCTAGAGGAGTTGCCGTATTCCTGGGTTAATTAGGTTTTGAGTCATGGATGCATGGTGGAGCTCCCTGTCGGCCCCCGGCCAGCAGCGGAGGCGCCACACCCACCCCGCATGTGTGGTCAGACCAGGCTGGGCTGATGCATTTCTCTGGGCTATTTCAGGCTCAGCTCAGTGCCAGCTGCTCTTCATGTGTCACATCAGAGTGAGAACAATGGAGCAACACGACTTTTTGTTTGTCAATGCAATCTATCTATTCTCCAAATGCCGCTTGAGCGCAAACAAAAAAGTTCAGGCACTTTTTCGTCGTACCCTTGGGATATTAAGAAACAAAAGGAATAACACTGCATCTGTTTCCGTGGCAACTACTAGACCAATTTTACTGCCAGTGCACAAAAGGAGCCACAAGAAAAGGAAGCATGTGTGAGAGGATAACAGTGTGTGGTTAGGTGTAAACATTAACTCGGCCGTCTTTGTTCTATATTTAACTGGAGAAGATGAGAGCATCTGTAAAAGTGAAGACTTTATTTCTTCTTTATGCACACGGATGTAATCGTGTCAGTGGTTAAACCTGAACCAAAATGCTTGTTATTGTGGTTTCAGTGACGGCAGAAATATACATCTTCACCTGCAGTTTGGATATGGAATGTGTTCACATCTCACAAATATGATATTTTAGAATTGCCTGCATCTGTAAAAATACTAGTTTCAGTTTGTTCTGCATCTGTATAAACATTTCATAATCAAAATGTACTCAAATATAGATTCTTACACATTTCCTTTAATGCTGCCATTATTATTATGGTTAGTACTAGGGTGTGCTGATTGCAGTTTTTTGGCTGATCATTAATTTTTTAAAAACAGGGCGCTAATTTCCACCCCCGGTTTAAACATTTTCTAATTGGCATAATTTTTTGTGTCAACGTTAGCATGCCAGTTGCTTATCAGATCTTGAATTGGTTCAATGCGGCTTCTGGACTGGGGATTTGTTTGGGCTGTAGTTTTGTGCTCTTTCCTCCTTTAGGGGCCTCCTTGGGGCCAAAATGTGTCAAATTTTTATTGCTAATATTGTTATTACTTTTTAAAAATTATAAGCAGTTGTGTTGTTATTTTTTTATGGTCAATAATGCAATTAAGGACTTAAGTATTTTTATGCCTTTATTGCATAATGCTTTATTATTATTATTATTATTATTATTATTATTATTATTATTATTATTATCATTATTATTATTATTATTATTGTTATTGTTATTGTTATTGTTATTGTTATTATTATTATTTTATTTATTTTTTATAAATAAAACACTACGAATGCCTTAAAGGTCACACTGGGCATTTTTCTTTTCTTGCACATATCTTTTTGTTTCTGTGCATGTTCAGTTAATCTCTGTAATAACTATATTTTATTTGCTTATGTCTCAATAAAAAAACATGGATGTTGGAATTCACAGCTGCAAGAGTTCTAAATCAGAACAATTTAACAAAACGCTCTCACTGAAGTTGGAACTCCAACTTGCACAGATGGATTTTCCAGAGCCACCTGAAGATCAACAGTCAAGATGTTTCTAAAACGCAGCTAGCAATGGAAGAATAAAGTGTTTATTTGCTTTTATGACTAACAGTCATATAGTATCTCATTAAACCACTTCAAGCAAACCTTATTCTGTGTTTGCAGAAAAGTTCCATCACAGTTTAAAAGCATAAACTCAAGAGGATCATGTCACTTTCAGCTTGGCTTCTTACTAGATGTTAGCCTCTTCACCGAGCAGTTAAAGGTTTGAGTTTAATAATTGAGATAAAAAAAATTCTCTAAAGGTTAAGGAATCATTTTGTAATTACTTATTTTTAAGTCTATTTAAAGCCCACTTCAGTGAGCTGTGTTGAAATAGATCCATCAGTACTTTGTTATTACTAAGTCTTTACTCATGTAGAATACTAATGTGCATATCTGAAATTCTTCGTTCCAGAGAGGCTCATCTCCTGTTGCACCTGTAGGAAACGCAGAGCCAAAACGTATGTGGTGAAGATGAAAACCAGAAAAGTCATTTGAATTTGAAAGGGGAAAAAAAATCTGAAATTCTTCTTTACAGCAGCCTTGGCAGTATATACAATGGACCTCTGCTTATTCCTGCTTTACTATTCAGAAATTCACCTGTTTTTCTGTAAAGCATGTCTTAAATATTTGAAATTAAAAGCAGCATGGGGAGCTGAAGAGCTGAGGTGGAATGCACAAACTCCTTTGTAGTTTTGTGGAATTTTATGTGATTGACACAAAACATTGTATAATTATGAAGTGCAAGGAAAACAGCAGGTGATGCAACTGCAAATCTGATGGGAATTTTCAACTGGCCTCTTTATTCTGATACCCTTTAATACATAACATACTGTGTAATCCCAGTTTAACTACAGCTGTCCTGTAAAGTCTGGTCCCAGTAACCTTTATACAATGTACAAAAGCATAGCAGAGTTACCAAAGGAAACCTAGTGAATAAAAAAAACATGTTAAATCCAAACAGGAAGCAAAATTAACTCAAAATAAAATAAAATAAAAACATAAAACAGGAGCTTTACAAACTCATGAGTTTACAGGGAAACCAACACTAGTAAGAAGCTAACCAAAGCTAGCCTCAGGAGCCATGGGAAGCCTTCCTCTACTTTTTCTCAACCTTTTGTGTCTGTGTGTGTTTTTGTCTGCAGAAGCACTCCAAAGGACAGACCCTGATGGACATGGTGTGTGAGCACCTCAACTTGCTGGAGAAGGACTACTTCGGCCTGACCTTTGCTGACACAGAAAGCCAGAAGGTCAGTGGATTCGGCACTAGAACAAACTCACGCAGATCCGTCGGGACGCAGACGTGTTGCTCAGTGAACGATTTGTATTCATCTTGCCTCTTCGTTGGTCGGCTCTCTCGGGTGCACCGTCCATCAAAGATGAATAAAAAGTGGACATTTCATAGATCGGTCTGGGCCTGAACGAAAAAAAGTCATTTGAATGAGCTAAAGAAATGCTTCATATTCTCTTTCCAATAGTTCTGTGTCTATTAAATTTACTTATAGAAGTATTTCATGAGAGGGAGAGCTGCTCTGGAGGAAGAAATCCTTTAATAGGATGAATCAAACCTCAATGGTCTGCGGCTAATGAAATGGGATAACTTTTATGTTGGGTGAGACAAGTTGGGTGAAAATGACCTCTGTGAGTTCTGGAAGTCATGGGACTCCAGACTGGTAAGTAATTAGCTAATGTAATGCCTGAGAACAGTTACACTCTATTCTGTTTTGTCTGTTCTTTTATAAGAAAGATGTGCAAGTTAAAAAAGTATTCCTAATGCTTGTCCCTTTCTTGAAGTGATGGTTTGAAGTTATTGATGTTCTGGAAGGCTAATGGCTAACATTCTGGAAGGCTAACGTTCTGGAAGGCCAACAACTAACGTTCTGGAAGGCTAAGGGCTGACGTTCTGGAAGGCTAATGGCTAACGTTCTGGAAGGCTAATGGCTGACGTTCTGGAAGGCTATGGGCTAACGTTCTGGAAGGCTAATGGCTAACGTTCTGGAAGGCTATGGGCTAACGTTCTGGAAGGCTATGGGCTAACGTTCTGGAAGGCTATGGGCTAACGTTCTGGAAGGCTAAGGGCTAACGTTCTGGAAGGCTATGGGCTAACGTTCTGGAAGGCTATGGGCTAACGTTCTGGAAGGCTAATGGCTGACGTTCTGGAAGGCTATGGGCTAACGTTCTGGAAGGCTATGGGCTAACGTTCTGGAAGGCTATGGGCTGACGTTCTGGAAGGCTAATGGCTGACGTTCTGGAAGGCTATGGGCTAATGTTCTGGAAGGCTATGGGCTAACGTTCTGGAAGGCTATGGGCTAACGTTCTGGAAGGCTATGGGCTAACGTTCTGGAAGGCTAAGGGCTAACGTTCTGGAAGGCTAAGGGCTGATGTTCTCGAAGGCTAAGGGCTAACGTTCTGGAAGGCTAAGGGCTAACGTTCTGGAAGGCTAAGGGCTGATGTTCTCGAAGGCTAAGGGCTAACGTTCTGGAAGGCTAAGGGCTAACGTTCTGGAAGGCTAATGGCTAACGTTCTGGAAGGCTAAGGGCTAACGTTCTGGAAGGCTATGGGCTAACGTTCTGGAAGGCTAAGGGCTGATGTTCTCGAAGGCTAAGGGCTAACGTTCTGGAAGGCTAAGGGCTAACGTTCTGGACATCATCGTCACTCTTTAAAAAAAAATACTTGGATTTCTTTTAAAATCTTCCTAATGTTGTAGCACATTAACATTAAACCATTTTTATGGCTAATTGTTATTACCAGGATATTATCTTTATGAACTAACATCTTTGGCTATATGGTAACATCTTCCTTTACCCGTTTCCTTTTATATTCTTTGGCATTAAACTCACTTTTTAATTTTATTTTTCTCTTTGGTGAGGTTTTATAAATTCATGCTTACCTACATCAAGCTTCAGTCACCTCACTAATAATTTGAACATTTCCTCCGGGTGTGCCTGTGATCCTTGTTGTTTTTACACGATGTAGATATCAGCCATATTATGGTGTAGTCACGTCTTTAACGGCGCTCTGGTGGAATCCGGCTGTCAGTTCCTGATTTGATGTTGGTTTTGATCAGCAGGAGCCTCCCTTTGGGCAGACCTGAGATCACACAGCAGGGATACAATGAAACATTCCAGCTTTTGAAGTTTGGAAAGATGACAAGACCTGGTCGCTTTCAACACTTCCAGCACATCCTAAAGGTTTCCCTAATCAGCCTGCGCAGGCGGCGTCAGCTGACCGGCTGGACCTTGACTGTCCGATGGCAATCTTAGACATAATTTAGGTGTTTAAAAGATCAACGGAATATTTCTACCTCCTCCTTATGCGGGTATTGCTGTAGAATTGGTGGAAACGGCAGCGTCATCACAGAGACTTATCGGAGTGCAGCTGCTACTTTCCGCCAGCGGACCCCTCCTGATCAGGAGACCAAACATGCCAGCGAATTAAAATGTCATTTCAGATGGCTTTCCTCCATCTCTGTTGGAGGAATGAGAATTTAACCTTCGCTTTTCAGAAGAATATTTGTTCCCAGTGACTGCTTCATGTCGCAAACTTGCAGTAAAAGAGCTTAATGGTCAGTAATTAAAGATTCCTAAGCTTTTTCAAAGAGAAAAGCAAACTGATGAAGAGCACCTTGCTAAGTGATTGTCTTCACCCTCAGCCAGTTGGTTCAAGGAGGAGATAAGAGCCAGCAGCTCTTTTTTAGTGACTGCCACTGTAAATGAGTGTGGAAGTGAACTTCATTGTGGCCTCAGGTCTGGATGTTAGAGGATCAACATGCTTCTTTCTCTCAGACTGATGTGGAACTGGCTGCCATAAGGTCTGTCAGCGTTAATGTGCAGCTGCTCTGCAGCGCTTGGCGTTCCACAGATTGCTGTCGGCTTTCTGCGCCACGGAACTTTGTCGCACGCAGCAAAACGTGAGTGTGTGGATCAAACTAAGAAGTAAATTAAAGCGCACTGCAGTGAAAGTTCAGTTTCACTTTTACTGCCACTTCACAGCAAAAGTGATCTCATCTCGTAGAAAACAAGTAAACTTGGAGAGATAGCTCAGAATCCAGCTCAGGTTCTGTCAAAAGGTTCAAAGCATTTCTTTTATTTTACCTGCAGTACATAACTCTCTTGTTGTGCTCAAAAAATCAGAAGCAAGATTTTTTGAGTTCCTTGTTGGAAATACAAAGACTGGGACCTGAATCAGATTTTATTTTCCCCCCTTATGTGGCATATATCATAATTTTTCACATCCGTCTCAAAGGCCCAATTCTGATCTTTACACCAGGAAAACAAATCTGACGTGTGCCACTTCCATATGGGCACTAAATCCCACACATATCTGATTGTTTTCAAAGCGACTGAAGTCTATGTGGTCAAGTCACATTTTAATTGATTTTTATGTTGTTGACGTGAGACATACATCATCATTCTGCACCACTAGATCAGGATGTACACAATGGCTGAAAATTCTGATGATGAAATTATAAGGGCTACACAGTGGTGCAGTTGGTAGAGCTGTTGCCTTGCAGCAAGAAGGTCCTGGGTTCGATTCCCGGCCGGGGGTCTTGGAGTTTGCATGTTCTCCCTGTGCATGGTGGGTTCTCTCCGGGTTCTCCGGCTTCCTCCCACAGTCCAAAAACATGACTGTCAGGTTAATTGGTCTCTCTAAATTCTCCCTAGGTGTGAGTGTGTGTGTGCATGGTTGTTTATCTTGTTTGTCTCTGTGTTGCCCTGCAACAGACTGGTGACCTGTCCAGGGTGACCCCGCCTCTCGCCCGGGACACAGCTGGAGATAAACACCAGCAGCCCTCACGACCCCATCAGGGACGAAGGGTGTTCAGAAAATGGATGGATGGATGGATGGATGGATGAAATTATAAAAGAAGTCTTTAATTGGGGTTGGTCTGGTGGCTCAGGGGTGAAGCACCACCTGTGTATGGAAGCTTTAGTCAACGATGCGGACGTCACAGGTTCAAGTCCTGGCCTGATGACCTCTGCCCCTCTCTCATTACCCATTTTCCTGTCTAACCTCTCTTAAACAAAGGCTGCCTGAGCCAAAAAAGTAAAAGAAGTCTTTAGCTACATTTCCATTACAAATATGTCAAATCTTGTGAATATTCTGTAATGTTGAAAAAACAGAATATCAAAACTCTTTCCATTAAAGAAGAAATGCAAGAAAAAACACACCTGAATAAGTCTGTTTATGTGATAAGGCATTCAAAAACATCATCCTCCAACTAATTCCTGTTCTCTTGCTCATGGTTTGCAGCACTGGCAGCATCTAGTTGTTGATAATGTGACACCTGCGATGCGACAAAAGTATTTCTTTTGCAGTTTTGAAAAATAAACCAATTTTGATAGAGCCAAAACACCCACCTCATCCATGTGGCAAAACGTTCTATCAAAAGTTGCACAGATTTGGTCAGTGGTAACAGCTTTTGCCCATGAAGTAGATCACATCACAATCCCACCATTCATGGTTTCCTATAGAGGTTGCAGTCGATGCTCCACAAAAAGCTGTTGCCTTAAATTAGCTTTCTTCCTGTTATGATTTTGTAACAACACTGACTTCTCCCATTAGTGTACTAACATAAACAGTCATTACCTCCATAAACGGGGAGTTGTTGTGTGACATCATGTCAGTGACCTTCTGCGCATGTGGGTCGCTTTGATGTTGTCTGATTACAGAATCTGAGGATTATGAACTTTTGATGTTTTACAGTTATGACTGAACAGGTTCTCTTTTTTTCTTGCTGGTAGATTTAATTCAGACACAAACACACAAGAGTCAAACACAGAAGAAAAATATTTTCGGCTCACATTGCAGCCTTGTCAAACCTTATAACCCAGTAAATGACCTGGCCCTGCTAAGCTCAACAGCTTTAAAACAGAAATCATTTCATCCAAATGCTAGTGAATAAAACCGTTAAATGTGTGAATTCAACCAACAGAAACTGAATATAGGCATAACGTCCACAACAGCGCCCTGGAAAAACCTTGTCATTGTCACTATGTTACAACTTTATGAAATGTTTGTGGTTTTTAAAACTCAAACAGTGGAATTAAAGGCAACTGTCACATTGTCATTTAACTGTTTAAGAAATAAAAAGGTGAATATGTAAATTTAAATGTGGCAGACAACTACTACTACTTGTACTCGTGAGCCCCAAGTCATTAGTGTGAGACATGGTGGTGGCAGCATCATTCTGTGGGGATTATTTGGTACAGTGTGGGTAGAGAAACCGGTCAGATAGAAGAAAACTTGTGAGAGGCAGCAAACGACTTGAGACCACAGTCAAATGCAAATACATGCCACACTTTTCAGATTTTTGCTCAAAAGATATTCCATCTCATGATTATGTTCAAATTTATGTATTTTATTTCAGTCTGTTGGTGTTGACATGACAACATATGAAGCAATATACTTCTATTATTAGACAGTGCACATTATTTTAATGTAAGTCAAATATTGTGAATAAGTTCCTTCAGATGAGCCAGTGAGTCAGTGTGATGAAATATTGAGGGTATCAGTGTTTTGGTAACAAGTCCAGCCTGCTGAGAATACTTGTTGGGTAATTCCTTCATTCCTGTTCACTGCCACTGAGCAGCTTGGCTTCCAGCTGCCATCACAAACCGCTCTGCATCAGCTGTGTGGAGCGCCGGAACGCTGCTGCTGCTGCTGCCAAAACGAAAACAGTTCACCGGCTAAAGACACGGTTAGCTGAACAACGGGACGTGACGGGATCAGATAGGAGGGTCTGATGGCTGCGTGTCTGAACGGCTCAGCGGGGCGCAGGGCTCCGTTACCTTCCACCGTATGGAGAGGCTTTCATTAGCAGCAGTGTTAGCAATTAGAAGAAGACGTGAAACCGTGTGTGTGTGTGTGTGTGTGTGAGCCGTGTTTCCAATCTGCCCTGTGTGAACATTGTAATCTGTCTTACAGAACTGGTTGGATCCCTCCAAAGAGATCAAGAAGCAGATGCGCAGTGAGTGACTTTTCAGAGAACATTAGTTTACTAAAAAACTTTTTCTTTTTGACCAAATTAATGCAACTTCAGTAAAATGGACTGGATATAACTGCACTGAGAAGAAACACCTTTTCTGCTTGTTTGTTTTTATTTTATTTTGTTCCAGTTACAGATTTCCTCTGTTTTTGTTCCTTTCTTGCATTTCAAGCTCAAACCAAAGTTATTGTCACACCTGGCAGATTAAGTTAGCACTACATGATGTTCAAATGAACAAAGCATTGAAGAAAATGAACATAATACCAGCTGTTATTATGTAATGGCCCAGGATGCTTTTGACATTATGTTAAACAGATGCCTTGAATGCCTCCCATTTGGTTGAAATGAAACAATTTTTGTAATAAGAAGGGTTTAAAAATACTGATAGTCAGGAATCACAGATGTTGCCAGCAACTTTTTTTGCTGGGTTGGTTTGGATAGTTATTTTCCCTTAATAATCCATCATTCGTTTTGTATTTACACAAGTTTTTATCTTTGGACATTACGATTAGTTTGGTCATAATTTGATCAAACTAATCTTACATAATAACACTTGCATAATAGATATGTAAGTGTGACAGAAAATGAAGAACAAGAAACCCATAACATTTTGTGTGAAGTTGTAGTTCTCACTGCAGTGTCTCCTCCAACAGACTCTCCATGGCAATTTGCCTTTGCAGTGAAGTTTTACCCCCCAGATCCTTCCCAGCTCACAGAGGACATTACCAGGTACCAAACACACACATCCACATGCTTCCATCCCACTGAGGACTCTGTGTTTACTTCCATTGATTTTAGTTACTGCATTTATGCCTCTAGCCTTTACAAGTCTATTCTCAATTCTAGCTTTGACTAAAACTTAATTCACATAATATCTCTTAAACTGAATTGCAAAGCACATTCCAACTGAAAAAGAAAAGCCATCCACAACGACCTCCTTTAGTTGGTGGTAGTGGTTATAATAGTCCTCCCTATGCAGTATGTACACACACACACACACACATACACATGTCCGTCTAATTCTTTTTTTTGTTTTTTGTTTTTTATCAAATTTTTATTGAACATGAACAATTTTTGTTTTTGGGCTCAAAATTAGCTAAATAAATGTGAAGAAAATATTTTTTTTGTTTTAGTCTTTCTGTGACACTGATGTGACTTGAAGTTTTTTGTCTTATTGTTCTAATTTTATTTCTATAGAAACTGAAGAATTTATTTTTACTTCCATTTGTTTTTTATTCACTAATTAAACCTCTACCCTACACTTAGCCGTTACCAGTACATGCCTGAAAACCCATCTGCTTAAAATGAGCTTTTGAACCATAATAAATGGAACATTGTGTTGGGCCTCACATTAAATCACATAGTAGGCACACACACCTTTTCACCCTGACCCCACATTACCAGTTGTAACACTTGTGCTTGTGCAGTTAGTGTTTGTCAAAGAAGAAATTGCTCACACACATCATCTATAAAGATGCTAGTTTGTGTGTGTGTGTGTGTGTGTGTTTACATAAAGGTACTGTAACAATTCTCTTGGCATATTTTCTCTGATTTCAAAGCTCCCCCCCGACCCCCCTTCCTTTTCCATGGATTATCCCTGGAATGCCTGTAACAGGATGGGATTAAACAGTTGCAGCCTGCCTGCTTCAGGCTGTTCTGACAGCCAAACTGAGACCCCTCCCGCTCCTCTCCCCCTCACGTTTCTCGTCTCGTCTCACAGATACTACCTGTGTCTGCAGCTGAGGGATGACATCCTGTCAGGCCGGCTGCCATGCTCGTTCGTCACCCACGCCCTCCTGGGCTCCTACGCCATCCAGGCTGAGCTGGGTGACTATGACCTGGACGACCACGGCTCCGACTACGTTGGCGACTTTCGCTTCGCCCCCAACCAAACCCGGGAGCTGGAGGAGAGGGTGATGGACCTCCACCGAACCTACAAGTAATGACGGGACAGACTTCCGCGTGATGAGATGTTTTTATCCAGGGCGAAATGCTGATGGGGTTCTCTCTTGTTCTGAAACATTTAATCACCCACATGGCCTCTGATTGATGGTCTGACATTACCATATTGTCTGCCTTGAGATGCTTGCAGTTTGTATGAAAGCACTTTCTTAGTCAGTAGACTATCACAGTCTCCAGTTTGGAAACTTACAAGTGAATACATCAAGCATATTCAGTCAGATTATTCCACCCACAGTCTGCGTGACTCAGGGTTTCATTGCTTTATGAAATATGCTGATGCTGTTACATATTTCTGTGCTTTCATTAAGGGGGATGACGCCCGCAGAGGCTGAAATGAACTTCTTGGAGAACGCAAAGAAGCTGTCCATGTATGGGGTGGACCTCCATCATGCTAAAGTTTGCAGCTCTCTGAATTTCTTTTTGAATTTCAGAAATAAACAACGGCTATTTGGCTCTTGAATAATTTCTTGTGTCGTTTGTCCGCAGGATTCGGAAGGGATCGAAATAATGCTGGGGGTCTGCGCCAACGGTCTGCTGATTTACCGAGACAGACTGAGGATCAACCGTTTCGCCTGGCCGAAGATTCTCAAGATTTCTTACAAGAGGAGCAACTTCTACATTAAAATAAGACCAGGGGAGGTAAAGGCTGCTTAGCTCCTCATCACTTCAGGCCATTGTCAGAAAAACAATTTTGAAATTGCGGTGTTTTTATTAAATAAGAAATTAAACTAAAGTCACACGTGAATACTCTTTGTCACACGATAAGTCATTAAAAATCATGACAGTGACAGTTACATGAGTTGCAGTTAAATTCAGTCATGAATTCATCATCTTTCAGCCAATGAGAGAAGACGTTGGTGTTTTATTCAGGTGTTGGAGCAACAAGCCCCGCCTACTTGGGAGGGGCTATGCAGCGTTTTGGGGAAATTATAATGACTGATTTTATAGAATGACCGAAGTCTGTCCCCTTCTTTTACTTTTCTACCAGTAGTAACATCCTGCTGTCGATCATGTGACTCGTATGATGTCACATGATCATACGATCCATTGCAGTGTTTGGAACAGTGCAATGGAAAGTGTTTCAATTGCACTTCAAATTGCTGTTTCCATTGAGCAAATGTTTTTTTGGAATTCCAAGTTGTGCAGTTTTATGGTTTATAAACGGCATCTATTAAAAAACATACATTTCTCTTCATAAAGTTATAGTCACCGTATACTGTTCATATCCAGACAAGGGACATGAATATTGTTGTAATTTTTGTTATTAATGACGCATTTCAACAGTTTCTAGAGATAGAATGATGATAAAACAACACGTTTCAAATCAACTCTCAGTTGACTGAAACTTGTGTAGAAAAATTATTTTCCACAAACTACTGGAAAATGATCTCTGACACAAACTTTGAACTCTGAGATCATTCTGATCCATTGTACTCCATCAGCAGACTGTGTTCTCAAACGCTACAATGCAAGAGTGAAAAACTCAGATAAAATCCTACAAGGACAATTTAACTTTATTTTAAGTAATTCAGACTGTGGCTGCTGCTACACACCCGTTCAATATATTTGAATATTACTGAATAGTCCATTTATTTCAGGACCTTCATCACCAAGTGAAACACATTTTATAGATGAATTACTCACATTGTGGTGTTTTCCAGCCTTTATTTTTCATAATTATGATTATAGCTACCAAAAACTTGACATTTAAAATTAAATTACATCAGACAAATAAAAAAATTCTTTTATAATACAGAGATGATGACTTAATTAAAAGTACGTTTAATAACCATTTGAAGGTTATTTTCAAATGGTACTTTTTATCTGGAAAATTAGTCTCATCACAATACATATTGAATTTATTGAATATGACTTTACTGGTAAGTATTGCGGTGATGACATCAGTTGCAATGGCTCCCTGTTTTCTTCTTTTCTTGCCTTTCATTTGTGCCTAGAATGAGCTTTTCTTGCTGTGAGACTCCTACTGGCTAAATATTGCATTAACATGAAATCTACAACTTCCAACTGCAGCTCTGGAAAACATTAAGGCGCCACTTAAAATGATCAGTTTATCTGATGTTACTTTTTATTGGTATGTTTGAGAAAAATAAACATTTCTCTTTTATTCTATGAACTACTGACAGCATGTCTCCGAAATTTCATGTAAAAACTGAGAAATGGTCAAAATAACAACAAAGATGCAGTGATTTCAAACCTCAAATAATGCAGATAAAACAAGTTCATATTCCTTTAGAAACAACAATACTAATGTTTTAACTCAGGAAGAGTTCAGAAATCAATATTTGGTGGAATAACCAGGAAGTTCAGTGCAGTGGGTTCTTCATTTTCACTATTGCTCTCCGAAGAGTCCTTTGTGATATGAATATTGTGCACAATGACATTGCTATGACGATATATTTGCAAAATATTGTGCATCCCTAAATCAGATTCACCGTGAACCGTTGCAGATCTGACTTTTCAGAGAAATTGTGCAGAATATTATTATTTTTTGTTTCATTTCAAAAGCTGCCATATTAGAATGAGTCTGCAGACTTCCCAGAGACATGTATCATAAACATGTCCTGAATGTTTGGAAGCCGCAGCAGATATGAATGTCAAGCCAAGCAGCCGGACTGCACAGTGAGCTTGTGATGGAGCCAAAGAAAGAAGCCGTTCAGCAGAGCTGCTGCAGCTGCAGCCACAGCCACAAACTCTAAATATAGACTATGGAATTCATTTTAATCCAGGATATTCTGAACTTTTCTTTTTACCCTTTCTTTGCAGATGCTAATACAGGTTCTGAATTTTCCCTCCTGTTGATCCAACCCCGACCTCTCCTTCATATTTCTGTGTGTCTGTGTTTCTGTCCCATCCAGTATGAGCAGTTTGAAAGCACCATCGGGTTTAAGCTTCCGAATCACAGAGCTGCCAAGAGACTGTGGAAGGTCTGCATCGAGCACCACACCTTCTTCCGGTGAGAAAAACACTTCAGATTCAGTTCTCATCCGCGTGTCTGCACCAACATAATAATGCATGAACACATTCTCAAAGATCAATAAAATTCAAAATCTGATGAAACTGGAAGACATTTTAAATACCCCAAATAAGCAAACAATACGACAAAGACAACAAATAAAATGAATTATGAAGTTTCTGTAAATAAAATTGTCCTTCAAAATAAGTTCTAATTTAAACCAAACAAAACCAGACTGAAGACAATAAATGACAATTATTGAGTGTGCTTTAATTTCTCTTACAATTACTTGATTTATTGCTTATTGCATCAGGTGCAACCATGACAGTGTCAATTTCTATTTATTTTGGGACGAAGTTCCCAGAATTCCTGTGGATTTGTTAGCAGAACCCATTACTGAAGTAAAACATTCCTGCTGTCATTAGTGAACGTTTCTGACTTTAACTGTTTATGTTGTAGTTCAGACAGTTAGCCTTGATATCCACTTTCTTTCTATCATTTCAAATGTTCTGTTCCAAAACTCTCTCTCTGTCTTTATTTTTTGGTCCTGTAGAAACATGTGTTTTTTGTTTCCACAGCCTGGTTTCTCCAGAGCCTCCTCCTAAGGGCTTCTTGGTGATGGGCTCCAAGTTTCGGTACAGTGGAAGGACGCAGGCTCAGACCAGACAGGCCAGCGCCCTCATTGACCGCCCGGCGCCTCACTTTGAGCGCTCCGCCAGCAGGAGGTACCTGCTGTCCAGGAGCTTGGATGGTGGTGAGTAACTCTGCCTGATGAAGCACCAAAGGATTCATAGCTTTTGCCACAAACTACAAGGTGATTCATCTGGTTTTTATGTTAAACGAACACAAAGTATTACCAAACTGAAGAGGGGGGAAAGTAATACAGGCAAAACATTTTTTTACAGTGATATGTTTTTTATTCAGCCACTTTTACTTTGATACAGTTACGTAAAAAAGACATAATAAATATTTCTTATCATCACTTTTACTGTGATCACAACAGTACCACAAAATATGGAGATAAAACATGAAGGACCTCAGATATCTAATAGCTGCAGCTCGTTGGCTTCTCCTGTTTGAAACCTCGGCCTTTCTGTTCCAAGCAGAGTTCTCGCGGCCCGTGTCATCCATGTGCGAGAACCATGACGGTCTGTCCCGCCGCAGCGCCAGCGAGCAGCGGCGCCTCCGCAGCCCCTCTGTGGACGAGCAGGAGCAGGAAGCGGAGCTGGAGCTGGAGCCCAGCCTGGAGCAGGACGAGGACGACAGGGACCCAGATCAGAACCAGGACATGGAGCAGGACAAGCTCCAGGACAGCAACACCACCCCGAGCAGAAAGAGGGAAATCAAGGTGAGGAAGGTTCAGCTAGCTTCAAGTCAACTCCGGCTTTTCGAAATGCAGAGCTGGACAGGAACTGCTGAGGTGATTATGTAAATACAAGCAGAATTAGAAGCTTCTCACTGCAAATTCAGGTGAGAAGCAGCTTTGCTAGGCTAATGCTATCCTTTTCTAACTCTTCTTTCACTCCTCTTCGCCCAGCTTTCATGCCTTGACTGTACTTCATATAAATCTGGCTAACTTCCCAGGACATATAGCTGCAGTTTTCTTCTATTTTTTTTTACATGCTTCCTAAAACTGTCATCATGTTGTGACAGCATGTTATGAGACTGATAATCTGAGATAGATCTCCTCCATCTCCACCTTCAGCTTCTGAAGAAATGCACCGCTCCTAACCAACAACAACCAATCAGAGCCAGGAGGAGGGGCTTAGTTGCACTTTATGAACATGCTACTAAATGTACTAATGGCAGGGAAACAACTCACTGTTACAGAGTGTTTATCTACCATCATCAGTGGCCATGCTAACTAGCCTTAGCATTCACTGGGAGCTGCATGCAGTACTGAGACCCGCCTCCACTTGGTTCTGATTGGTTATTTCTAGTTAGCACTGGTAGCACTGGAAGAAGGCAAGCTTAATTTCTCCCTCTATATTTATGTATTTTAAAAAGTACTTTTTAAAATAAAAGTTACATACTGCAGCATTAACTCTTTCTCAGGCTGGAGCCTGGCCTTCTGTCTCTAACACTAGTTCTCTGTTCTTCAATCCTTGCTGGCCATAAGGAGGAGGCTGGCTCCCCAGCTGACAGTAAACAGGAGGTATTTGGTGTCTGTTTGTTGGTCTGTATGAAGTTTTCAGCTGTACATAACTAAATCTGTCAGACTCTACTTCAGCCCGTAAATGTTCATCTTCCACTTTGCGAGTAAGGCCTTCAAGAAAAGCATCAGTGAAAGAACTTAGCGTCATTGCATAACGACTAATTTATAGCTGCATGAAAATGGAATGGCAAGTTTATTTCTACATGCACCTCATCGCAAAGCGCTTTACACAAAAAGCAGTCAGTTCAGTCCAATCCAATCCTGAAGACCTATGTCTATTTATTCAACAATTTAGCAGCAAACTGGATTTTGGATCAGTAATATTGCACATTTTGCTGATGTTTGGTTCTGAGTCAAAGTGCAATTAATTACAATAAATTATCACAGACACTCTAATTAACATGAATAAAAAAATTTAATCTAGTCCCACCAGTTAGTCTTAATTCCTGGTACTGATTGTACTGGATTAAGATGGTTGGTATCAACCAGGTTCTGCTGATTGAATCCACTGATTTTAGGTTTTCATAGACTTACTCTCGACCAACCACCAAAAGTATTTAATACTCTACATTTTTCTATAAGGTAGACAAAAACAAAACATGCTATTACACAACTGAAAAATGGAAAAATAACAAAACAGCAAAAATAAATTCCTAGCCTATGGCAGCACAGTGTTAAAGACTAGTTGACCTATGTCCAATGAGAGAAAGTTTATTTCAGTTAAAGTTGAACCAACTTGAACTTGGACAAAATTTATCTTAACCATTTCTGTTAAGATAACCAGGATAACTAGAATACCCAGGGAAAACCAACCCATGTTCATGGAAAACATTCAACCTCTAGAAAACCTTAGTCAGCATTTCATATAAAACTGTCCTGACTTGTTCTTTTGTACAGTGGTTCATGTGTCTATCTGAGGTCTTTTGTAGTATCTTTGTGTTTTCCTTTGTCTGAAAATCCAAAATGTCTTTCTTCCCAAAGCACTTTCTTTCTTTAATATTTAAGATGTCAGACCTATCTCCTCCCCATCTCCCTGTCCTCCATCTTGTTTCTTCACCTTGTCCTTTCACTGTATGATCTTGCACTCTTCATCTCTTGCATGCCTGTTCTCCTGCCCCAACTCAGCTCTCTCAGTTGGACCAGGAGACCACTCCTCGGCACAAAAAGGAGGTACAGCTTCCATGGATTTGGCTCTAGCGATGTCTGCTTTTCATACTGCTTTTGCTCTCTTTAACTTGCTGAGAATTTATTGTATCCAGACCTCCAGGTCTTGCATCCATACTTCAAGGATACCTGAGGTATTTACCTGAGGTATCTGTGAAGTATCAACAGTTTAATTTATTCAACCTTTAAACAAGTGCTTAGATTTAACAGTTCTCAGTTCTACAAATGCACATTCCTATGACAAACTTTAAATTTGTCTTTTTTCCTTTTAGCTTTATTGCTTAAAGGAATAAAGACAAATTCAAAGTTTGCCTATGGCAGTACAGTGTTAAAGACTAGTTATTGCTAAAAGGAATAAAGCTTGAACACACTTGAACACATTGTCAAGTGTGTTCAATGACACACTTGACAATGTCTCAACTTCTCCTTGAATGACTAAAATAATTATGGAGGTGCCAGAGAAATAATTTTTTTTTTTTTTATTAGGAGTATTTCACTCAGAACTATGAAAAATGCTAGGACTCAAGAGAGTATTAAATTATGGTGCTACATGACTGCATCATTGACTTTGTCATCACTCCAAACACAAACAAACCAAACAAAACCTTAATAGGAAGCAGAATTTTAATCAGCAAGCAAATTAATAGATGTTTCATATTCATTTTATCATTCATGAACTTTGGAGCGAGAGCTTGATTAAAATGCTTGTTTGTATCTCTACAAGCAATTCAGCTGGAACCATAATTGGTTTTTGTTTTGTCTCGGCTTCAGTAGCGTTAAAGGAGACAAAAAAAAGAAGAAACACAAGCAATAATCTGCTCTCAGCCCGAGTTTAAGCTGATCTTTTGGTGCACATTCCAGCATACGCAGCATTGTCTCACAGCCTTTTTCTGCTAATGTGACTTCTATTGTTTAAAGCAAGGCATTGTGAATTACTGCCAACTCCTTCCTCTGTCTTGTGGTGTCCTCCAGTTTCTTGATAAATCTCAGGACGTTTTGCTGAAGCACCAGGCCAGCATCAACGAGCTGAAGAGGGCCCTGAGGGAACCCAACAGCAAGCTGATGACCAGAGAGAAGCGTCTCTCTGCGACTTCTCCAACGGGAACGCCAGAGAAGAAGGCTGTGAGTAAGGGTAGTGATCGGGTTGCTCTGTGGCTGCCAATTCTAACACTTGACCCTCTCTCTGAGAAAGGTCATTGATATTTTTTATCAGGATGCTTCAATGTTCAATTCTAAATGACTTACTTTCAATCTGACCTAATTTTAACCCAGATGCTTATTGAAAATAAAGAAAAGTTCTCCATAATTATAAAGTAGAAAGTAAAAGACGAATAGTATTTTTATCTTTTTACAATTAAAAACATCGAAGTGTGCATATATTTAAGACTGAATTAAGCAAATTTGAAGAATAGAGTAATAATATTATAAGAATAAAGTTGTGCTATTACAAGAAGTTACTTTACTCTCGTAATATTGACTTTATTTTCATAATTTTATAATTTTGTTCTCGTAACTTAATTTTTTTCATATTTAATTTGTTCTTGATATGGCCATAATATTTTGTGGCAGTATTCGACTCCCCCTGTCAATACTACTTCCGGGATTACAGCATCAATAATCTTTTAGTCTTGCCACAGATTCTCAAATGGATTCAGCTCCGGGCTTTGTCTAGGCCCTTCTGAAACATAAACATGCTCCACTGCATGCTCCTATTCCAAGTCAATTTGCAGCCTCTAACAAGTTTTCTTCAAGCGTTCCCCTCCAGCATGATGCTGCCACCACCATATTTCACTATAGGGAGGGTGCTTTCCATCATTATGCATTTAGCCCAAAATGTAAAATGTTGAATTTTACATTTTGTTCTACCTGTTTTTCCATAGAAATTATATGATGACTGGCCAACTTAGTCAAAGTTGGTAATTGGTTGTACTGGATTTTACTTTGGGGTATCAGAGTAATGAGGCGTTTAATACAAAAGCATTTCACAATTCTTTGATTTTCTTTTTGTAAAAAATGAAAACCATGAAAAATGTTCTGGCCACTTTAACACTCTTTGTGTTTATCTATCACATAAAATCACTTGCACTTCTCATGTTTAAGTTGTGCATTCATGTGATTTAAACAGTGTAGAAAAATGTCAAGGAGAATTAACAGGCTTAGCAAAGCCTGGGTTTCCCTGCAGGCACTTCAAATAGCTCTCTCTCCCTCTGCGGAGATGTTTACACCTACAGAAACAATCGGGCACATTTCACTTTCAGACATATTTGATAGAGTGCATTTTGTGTTGCTCAAGAGTTCCAGGTGTAATCCCTTAAATATCTCTGAGGTATTTGTGGATGGTACTTAATTTGTGGCCTTTGAAAAGAGATTCTCGGTCATGTCTTTCCCCCTTTGATTGCTAATCAGCGACAGTGTTCTTTCTGCCAAATTACAAAAATCGTTCAAGCTTTTATCCCATCCTGGAAACTGAGATTGGAAATCGGATGATGCTTGTGTTTCCCCGTACCTAAGCTGCCCCTCAGTCAATATCTCATTCGCTGTCTGTATCAATCAGATTAGGTTGGAGAAATGTCTAACGTTGTCTGCAGTAGAAAATGCAATCAGTGGTGTGCCGGTGTTATTGTGTTACTGTGTGGAGAATGCTTGGATCTGTTACACTTTTTAGACTTTGCTCTTTGATGTGGTTTCACAAAAATAATGTCTGATGAATTCACTCCTGTGCTTTTGGAATCTATCAGGTACGAAACGTTTGTATGTTTGATTCTTACGGTGTTTGACACACCAACTGAGTTTCTTTAGTAAATGTATTCAATATCCATTCAACTATTATTAAATATTCGTTGAATAGTTGTAAAACAATTGACCTAGCTAAATTCTAAAAATGCTAAATGCCTTTTAATATTCAAAGTAAATCTTACAGCATAGAATATATGGTTAACTGCATGAACCCTCACAGCAATGGTAGGCACTGCTAACTAAAACAGTAGTTGTGCTAATCCTGACATACAAATCATAAATGTTAGTTCCACTCAAGCTAAAGCGCTACACCAACACATTATTTAGTGCAAACTAATGCTAAAGCGATAACTTCAATTCAGACTTTGTCTGCCCTTGAAAGACTCCAAGCCTCGAACCCCAATTTAATTTTGACAATATGATTTACATTTTCTATGATTCCCTTATATATTGCATTTTTGTATACATGTCCATGTTTAATTTTATTCCTATATGTTTTATGTTTGAAATAAAAGCAGCAAGCTAAAGATTTGCCCCACTATTAGCGCTTTAGCAAAAATAAGACCGCCACTGCCTGACAGCACTATTAAATTATTCAGTTCATGGTTCATTGTTTACTCTGATAATGTGCACTGAATGAAGTCAGCCATCGTTCCATAGACTGAACAATAGCAGCTGGTTGCTAGCCTCCAACAGGCCTAAAAATGACCAATCAGTAACAGTGGAATAGTTTTTTGGACAAATAATCTTCAAGCCTTATTTTGGGAAAAGACAGGCTTACACACATTAGTAGACCTACTGTTGGTGTGAAAGAGGTAGCCATCTCCTCATATTATTATGAGAAAATCAACATCAATGTCTTGGGTTGCACATGAATGGAGCCACCAGCTTCATTAAAGCAAAGTCTAGAAATTCCTTGTAGCTCATGCTGCATTTAGATAAAAACACCATGTCTAGCAGCTACTGATCTTCATTAATTTGCTCTTATTTTGCACATTTTGTAACAAGGAGAAACTCCTTAATCTCTGGACAGGCCTCTCCAAATCTCTGCAAGACTTCCCCTCTCCCACTAACCCGTCTCACCCGACTCCAGTGTGTAACGGGAGTCCGGAGCAGTTGTGTCTGCTCTCCAACAGCTGTCTTTGAAAGGTTCTAGAACAAGGGATTTTGTTCCCACATCTATTATCTCCTTCATGTTTGTCATTTCTGTGCATAATGCTTGTCAAAGTATTATGCTATAATAATTAGAGGAAGTCTGGGAAAGTGTTCGCCTGCCTGGGTAATACTGTTACCAGCGCATGTTCTGCATTCACAACAAGGCTGCAAAATGACAGAGATAATAGATGTGGCAACAAAATCTCTTGTTCTAGATCCTTTCAAAGACAGCTGTAGGGAAGTGGACACAACTGCTCCAAAGTCTCGTTGCACACCGACGTGAGACGGCTTTGTGGGGGAGGTGAAGTCTTGCAGAACTCTGGTGAATTGACCAATTGTTGTGGAAAAACATCCTCAACATCTCTCCAGAGCTGCTGCATCAAATAGTCACCCATCCTTTCACAGATTAGAGAAATCATTCATTTCAAATCTGACAAACATACTTTGTCGGATTTGAAATGAATGAAATGATGATGAATAAGCAGTGCTTTCATTCTCGATGAAAATGGTATTCGTTTGGTGTGACTGGCAATCATATTTTATATAGTCACTTATCAGCAGATACAAAACCTGGAAAGCTAGCAGTAAGCTAAACTCATGGAGCTTTGCTTAGCCTTGCTTCATCTTCATTATGCTAACTTTGAGATGGAGATGTTTGATTTATCGGCATTAACATCGATATGTCAAAACTGGGCTAATTTTAATAACCTATGCTTATTTCCATCTTGTTGTCATTTGTATATTGCTATGATAGGGATATTGGCCATATGGTATTTGTTTGGTCATGTGACAGTAATGGTACTGCAGCAAAGGATTGTGGGGAGTTTAATTGAAGTAGAGAAGCAATGTCAGTAGTGTGGTTGTTTTTGAGTTGGGAGGGTAGTGATATATATGTAATATTTAGGACTAGGATTTTAATCTTTTTATTTTGATTAATTCATCACATAATTTTCAATGTATTAAAATTTGTAATGTAATTAATCAGGTTTTTTTTTTCCAATTAATTATATTTTCATGCTAAAGAAACTGGAACATTTGTATCGTACCGTAAATCTGACACATGAGTGACATTTGCTAACAACAATTGGCAACAAATCTGCTTCTTTTGGCCAACTGAGGGTTTATTTTTGCTTCAAAAAATGATCTGATTGGCCACTGGAAAACTGTATTATTGTGTTCCAGTAATGCTCAAAGGAGTTAGCCTTCCAGCAAAGCTATTCAAACCTAATATAGCATCACAATGCTAAATATGAAGCAGCAGCATAGACTTCCCCAATGGGGACATCAACATACACAGCCCTATTCTCAAAAAGGAATAAAGATCTACGCAAAGAATTTTTATGGTAAGATAATGTAGCAAAATTTAAAGTAACAGCTGACACGGTATAGCTCATAACTTTTTTTTAAAGATCAAGATCCTCCTCTCACTACCTCTGTGCTCTACTGGTTGGTTCCAGTTGATGCTAAGCAGGGTGAAATTCTGGTTGAAAGGTCAATGGACATCTTCAGAAAGATTATCGATTCATACATGCAGTTCAAGGGTTCAAACTGAACCTGATTTTAAACAAGTCAAATTTTCTTCATATTTTCTTTGCTAAAGGATTTGCTAACCATTAGTGGCCATTAACAGATTTGAACAGATAAGGAGCTTGGAGGGTCGGTTAAGCCACTGAAACACTTGACTCTCTCTGCCGTTCCTATTTTCCTCCTTTTGCATGAAATGATGATGACCTCTAACTGTTGTTCTTCTTTCTCTCCTCTGCTGCGTGTCGGCCAGTTGGGGGGCCGTTCAGTGGGAAAAGACGCTGTTAACAGCCCTTCTGTTGAGGGCTTCGTCCAGAAGGCTCTGGTCACTTCACCTGAGGTTCCACATCTTTCACTGCTCCTCTTCATGAAACACTTTACTGTTTGTAGTGTTGACCATGCAAAGCACGTCTCAGCATGCTCCAGTTTCAACCTTTTTATCATTTGTTTCTACTGCACAGTCAATACAAGTGATTACATGAGAAACAACTGAAATGTTTCCTCATTGTAGTAAATCAAATAAAACAGTTTTTATACATTGTGTAAAGAAAAAATACATTTAGAGTCATATGTTTTGGTAATTCTGAGGATTATGGCATACGGCTAATTAAAAATCGAAAGTCAGCCCCTCCAAAAAAATGGTTACATAAAATCAACTTAAAAAATATATTAGTCACCGGTGACGACCACACAATCCGCCTGTTTGAGCTCGCCGTCAACGTGTTGCCACACAGAGAAACCGGTTTGATGGAGTCGAGCGCAGGTTCCCTGCAGACAGGAGTGGACTCGTCTGATAGAGCCAAAGCGGGTTTGAACTTTCCACTAACTTTCTACCAGACATTGATGTTACTGTGTATGTCCATGTTGTGGCTTAAGCAGTCTAAGAGGAGACAGATGAACTTGTCCAGCAGACAATCATTTCATTGACATCCTACTGAAAGAAGATAAACCACAGACGGTCATTTCCTAAGAAGCCAGGAGTTCAGAATGCGGTCTCCAAGCATGTTAATGTGAAACTAAGTGGAAGAAAAAAGTGTTCTATCCAAATATTTTGGAGGTGATTCACAAGAAATGGACTGCTGCTGAGGTCGGTGCTTCAAGAGCTACCACAGCCTGGAGGAAGACTGAAGAGACAGGATCCAAGATGCTTGAGTCCAACATTAAGTTTTCAGAATCAGTGATGATTTGAGGAGTTTAAAGTCAACTCAGCTATTTATATATTTATTAGAGCACTTCATGATTTCACAAGCAGAATCCCCAGCAGGTCACAACATACAAACCATTGAAAGTACAGATACCTGGTTTAGTGACAATGCTGGAACCCTAGAGGCCTGTACTGTAAGGAGGAGGAGGAAACACACCAAACCCTATTGTACTGTTACCTTCAGTTGTTAGGAAAATGCTGCACTGAGAAGTAGTTCATATGATGAATTCAGCAGACTCATAATTCCACAAAATGTTGGAGGGTTACTCTGTGAGGTGGAAGCTTGGTTGGAGACTGCAGCACTAAGGAGGAGCTTTGTGGAAATAGGCAGAACTTTGTGAGAGCAAATGTTTAGGCACACCCTGAATGGTTGCCACTGAGGATTCAAGGATTTATCAAACATTCATTAAAGAATCAAGGCAACATTCCAGGTATGTTTTAGATGGTATGTCATTATGACACGACATAAAGATTGTGTCAAAAATGTCAATTTTACAATACCCTACCTTTAACACTTTAGCTGGGCCAAAGCCTGGTTCCCATTATGTAATTGTTTAATGATTCTCTAATTTTGCAAAGGGAGCCCCAACCAATTATTTAGTGCATATGTGATACATTACATGGATGTAAATTTTATACAACATATTTTGATTGTCTGAGAAGCTGGATTTTGACTTTTCATTTGCTGTAAGCCATAATTATAAAATATATACAATTTACCTACTGAATTAAATTTCTTTTGGATGACATTCTAGTTCATGTAACTGAAATGTTTTTCTCTATAAGCTGCATGTTTTACACCCATTTATGAGATGGAGACCGTTTTGTAGATTTTATTGTTTGCTAGCAGTTGTACCCAGAATGTCTAACTGTGCTTAATCTATACCAACATGTAGGGCTCTGAGGAGTGGGTATTGATTGAAAAACAGCAACCTTATCAACCAGACCATGACTGGAGGGCAGAAGAAAAGAATAAATCTCACATATCCGATTCCTCGTGGGAGAAAAAGGAGCTGGAAAAGGAGATAGACATTACCAAAATGATACATAAAGAGGAAGCAGGGTATAACAGGAAAGAAGTGAAAAGCCATATTGACGAAGTTCCCTCAGCAAGAACACCCAGAGAAGCAGCTGTATGCTCCGAGACTTGGCCTTCTGCGATTCAATTACCCGAGAATGTAGACTGGTTACAAGACAAATCTCAAAGTAAACTCTCTCAAGCCTCAGACCCCGAGGCAAACAGTGATGCAGCTCCAGGCTCACGCCAGATAAAGGAGAATATGGGCTCTAAATTGAGAAAAAAAGGCCGGCCCCAGAGCCTGAATGTGGGAATTCCCACAGAGCTCAACAGAAAGTCTGGGAGCAATTCCTCTGGAGAGGAAAACGAAGACTCCGACTCAGACAACACATCAGAAAAAACATCTAAAAGAGGAGAGCAGAGCGATGCCTCCCCAGTGATCTTGGGGAAAGACAATCAGGGACTAACAAAGGATCAGTTTGTTGGTGTATGCAAAGACAACAGGAAAGAGGAATTTGGAGAGGTTAAAGAGGTTTCAAGTCACAGAGTAGAGCAGGTGAAGCGAAAGGTCAATCAGATGGGAATGGCAACCATTGATTTAGGCATGTTAAATGGACCAGGGAAAATAGAACATGATAGTTCTTTACCTAGTGGCAAAGTAGAACATGTGGTGAAGGTACGAGGAAAAGGCCTCATCGACAACAAAGAGCTAGCGGAGGTAAAACTTCGACAAGTCCGAACGCATGAAAGAAAGGTCAGCAGCTCTGGCAGTGAGGACATTGAAGGTTTCTTGGGTGACAGAAGTCAGAGGACTTCTCTCCACCGGCTGTCTGGCAGCAGCTACCAGTCAGAGATCACCAGGATTGTCCCCCTGAAGCCAGAGCGCTCAAAGAGTATCGCATGTAAGGACGAAAGGGACCAACTGGGGCAGGAAGAGTTCACGCGGCTTGTCAAACGAGAATATCGCTGGTCGGTCGGTTCTCCAGAGGGAACCTCTGACCTCCACTGGAGTGACATCACTGGCTTCCATCCGGCCTTCCCCGGAGACCCGGAAGGTTTCGCCAAACCGGAAAATCTTGACGAAGGCTTTCAGGCCAGTAGAGGCTCTATGGAGAACCAGCAGTTTAGTTTAAAGGGTTCAGCGCTTCCCAAAATGGTTCCGCCAGCTCCGCCAGTGAAAACACAGAAAGCCAAGGAATCCGGACTAATTCTGAGGAATAGCAGAAATGCCGGCAGGGAGCAGAGCCTGGATGCAGTCAAGAAGAGACACTCGGTAACTCTGCTTGGCATCTACTATTCATTGGAGATAAAGCATGAGCTTCAGACAAACTCGTACACCATGTATTTACTTCCAACAGTTTGTAATCTGACACACTCATCCATCTTACCTGTTTTTGACTGTTGAAGGAGCATGCACTAAGGGCTAGCTGAAGGTTAGCCGGAATGTTTGGACAATGTCCTACATGGCTACCCAGTTTGTTTTATTCCATTTCTCTTGGCACCACACTGTGCAGCATGTCTGCCATATCTGCACTGACTGTGAAGGTTTGGAAAGACAAAAGAAATATATATATTTGTCTTTTAAAACTTAGCAACCTTGAGTTTTACTTGACCCTGCCGCAGTCTTAATGCGATGTTTGGGAGGGTGTCCCTTCAGACGGTCAGTTTCTGAAACAACACACACAAAAGTCTGGTCGATGCACACGTGGTTGTGCTTCTGCATTGTACATTGTCCTGGTTGAGACAGGGACAGAGTAAAACCCTGGCGGGATCCAAATGACCTTTAAGACAGTGGGAGGGTTGAAGGTTAATGACAATCTCTGTTAAGTCCTCTTCAAACACAAAAGGCAAAACGGTCAAATACAAATTTGATTAAATTCAATAAACTGCGCATTTGAGAACTACCTCCATCTTTTTTTGGGTGGGGGGAAGCTATTATTTTTAGAAATCAGAAAGACGCTTAGTATAGAAATTCTTCATGATTAAACTTTACAGACTGATGTCAATCTGAACTTGAATTTTTAAGAATCCACAGATAAATAAAAAAAAGTGTGAAATTTAGCAATGTTGTACATTTAGGGCAATTATTTTCTTCAACTTCACCTGAATGAAAAGACAAGTAGTGATAGAAACTCCAAATGTTTCTATCATATGGATGTGACACTTCAGTAGGCAGTGAGCAGCCAAACAAAGCAGTTCAGTGCCTGACTAAGTCAGATTTCCTGCTTTTCATTCCACTGCCGCTACATCATCGGGAGTTTGCACATATCTGGCTCTGGAATGAATTTTGAAAAGAATAGACGTGACAGCTTTCATCTTTTTCCACCTTTTCATCCAAGTTGAGCTCTTGCGTAATGGATTAAACAGGGATGAGAAGAGGTGCTGCTCAGCTCTTGGTGTAACGATCATATCTAGATCTGATTGAACTCAGGGAGTGTGGGAAAATAGAGGCAGCTCCATCTAAACATATGGGCCAGGCTATTCTCACAGACTTCAAAATACGATCAGCAACATTTTTTAGGGCTTTTGTCCAATTTTCTGCTGACTTTTCTGATGTGGAAAGTTTTGCAACCAACTGGATCCCATGGAAAAAATGACACTGGTTGATTGTTGCTGAAACTTAGACTTGCTGGTGCTGGCAGAACAAACTAAGAGTTGTAGAAGTTTGTGTAGGAGAAAAAAGAATGTCACATATTCCCCGTTTTGAAGGTGTGTCCAAAGTGTGCCCAAGGGACCATTTGTGGCCATCTGAAGGATTTTGTCTGGCCTCTGATCACAATTCAAGAGACAGATTTGTTTTGTTTTTTTAGTATTTCTGTTTTATTTCCCATATTTACACTTTAATCCTTATGATGTATTAAATGCAACCCAATAATTTCCTGTCCACAACAATTAAAGTAGATATAAAAAGTACTGACTCATTACATTTTTCACAAAATCATACCTACATTAGAAAACATTTTTATAAAAAAACTCTAAAAAAATTAATTAATAAATAAATCAGCCCCAGCAAAAATTGGAAATTACAATGGCAATATTAAACCACTTTTGTTTAGGATCAACAATAATTTATATATTCTTTTTCTATTAAAATGTACCAATATTTTGTTCATTAAAATATTTCATGTTTTGTGTATTTTGTGTTAACAGATAAAAATTAACAAATTTCACAAGATTTTTTTTCTCTTTTGATCCCCACAAATTGGACAATTTTGGCTCTCATTGCAAAAGTATTGATACCACTGGTCTATTCTCTTTTCAATCTACATGCTAGCTATGTAGCTGCTGTCTCTCTTCTTCCAAGGAGGTCTATGAGATGTGCCATTAATTTTTCAATTTGAACATCTGAATAAGATCACAAAGTCTTGTGTGTGTGTGTACTTTTATTATGCCTCTAATATGGTGGCACTCAGTTTGATGACACCATATGTAAACTCTCTGCTAGCTATTTCAGCTTGGCTAGCTAGAATTGCGTCATTCGTTGAGCCACTAACAATCAACCTGTTGTGTCACTTGGCCATATGATTATGTTGGTTGCTGCTCTGTCTTTATGTGACTTCTATTACACAGACAGAACATCTAAACCGTATTATTTTCTTCTGACTCTGCTAACTAGAACTACTTGCTTTAGATCCTGTTTGTTCTTCATCAGATTCACGTCTGAACCGTTCTCCAGACTGAATGCTGTGCCTAGATTCAGATGTAGCAGACTTGGATCTGATTGAATTTCAGACCTAAACTTGGGCTTATGAGAAACAACAGAAGATTTATTGTTGTCTGAGCAAAGTGTTGAAGAATTTCTTTCAAGTTAAAAGTTCAGAGTTTAGGTTTACTCTGCATGTAGCCTTATGTTACGCTTGGATTTTTGTGTCTGCTTGGCTGCCAGTCCTGTTCAGCTGTACTAACCTTTCATTGCTCCCTTTGCTCTTTCCTGTGCGTCCCCCTGCAGGAGCCTGTCTCTACTCCGGCCATATATGAAGAGCCATTTGGTGACCTAAAGGTTATTCTTTTACAAACCCAAGTTTGAATGCTCACCCATCATCTCTTTCCCTCTGCGTCTCTCTTAGCTCAGACACACCTCCAAACCCACAATGGAAACTGTTTCCTGTCAAAACATTTCAGTACTTTTAACAGCTGTAAGAAACAATCTTTGTTTTCACAGGCAACATTTTAAATAGTGAATGTGTGAACCTCTTGTGATTTGTTGCCTCTAAAATGATGTAGTTTCTAAAGCTATTTTGTTGCGTTTTATTTTACTTTTTAATTTGTATTTTGAAATGAAACTAGCTAGCTAGCTACCTAGCAGAATACTCAATATTAGCTATTCTCAGTACCTGTATGACGCATAAAAATTAACTCAAGTTGCAATAAGACACAATTTAAAAGGAAATACAGTAGTAACTAATTAAAGCTTTCTTTGACATTGCAAGACAAACCTGTGGTTAATTTTGGATGTAACAGAATGAGAAAAGCAAAACTTTAGCAGACAACAGGAAGGCTGAATGTATTGTAAGTTTTTTTTTGTCTTTTTAGTCTTTATTTTAGCCTGACTGCTGTTAAAAATGATGGAAAGATTGACAGAATTTTTATAATCTTAGACAAGAGGTAATAATTTCGTAAGTACAGAGTGCTGTTTTAGTAATGCTAACCATGGTAATTACCAGTACAAGATGCTAAAGCTACTTTCAAATCTCCTCTCCATAGTCAATTTCACTCATTATGCAATTGACCTTTTGCTCCTGATATAAATAATTAATCACCAGTCACATGAAAAGGCTAGAAATTAAAATGTTTGCAATGCAGTTTTTGTAATATAATTCTTAAACAGAAATTGTTTTAGGCTAACGGCATTATTAACAGGTCAATGCTTCACAATTGTTGGAGATTGGATATGGACCACAGAAATTCTGACTGGTAATATAAGTTATAACTTAGTAACTTATGTTACTTTTGGTAGCAGTGTTTACCATGTTTGTCCTCTAAAGTTGCTACTCAGCTTCCCAGAAGCTCAGCAGATCAACACTCTGCTCCTCTGAACACACGCTGAGCTGCTGCATTGTCTAACCAGCCTAATGCGCTACTATCATTCATTTCCATCATGACTTCATACTGTGAGCAACTGGCTGCATTTTATCTCCACATTTAGAGCTAAGAGTTCCAGCATGAAACCTAAGGCACAATGTTCCTGTTATACAACGTTTATTTCCCCTTTCCAGTTAGTATATAAATTTTTTAATTTACATTAGTAAACTGCAAAAGAATGCTTAAAAAATGTATGTGTCCAGAGTCTGGCCATTGCCTTCCTGTGTTATTACGCTCGATTTAAATCTCGCTTCACAGCTTTCTCCCGTTCACTTGAATTCCTCTCGTCGGATTTCTACCAGATTGGCCGTTGTTTTCTACACTATATATATATTATTGTCTTTGGAGCCAGTCTGATGTCCCATGTCACCTCACAGGCTTCGTAGATTTCAAATCAAGTGTTCGATCCTCCCCCAGCCCCATCTTCTTATCTGATAATCCTTCATTGCACGTATTTTTCATTTGCTCTTATTTCATTGCATGCACTCTGTGTTCGGACTCTTCATCAAATGCATCATCCAGCCCCTGTGCAACTCCAGGATTGCACTCTTCACCATGTCCGTCAACCACAACAAAGTCATGTGGTAACACGGAGGTGATCCTTTTTCTGTGCTCACACCAGAAAGAGTCCGGGGAGAGGAGGCCTCAGCCGGGCCTCGCCTCGGAGGAGGAGCAGGAGCGGGACACGGTGGCCTCCATGAGGGACACCCAGCTGGGCATCGAGCGAAAATGCTCCAGCATGACGGTCAGCTCCACGTCCAGCCTGGAGGCAGAGGTGGACTTCACCGTCATCACAGACCTCCATTCTGGGACAGAGGACTTTTCCAAGGGCGGGTCTGAGTTTGGGGAGCGGGAGCGGCAGCCGGAGGTCGGACGGGAGGACTTTGAGGAGACCTCCAGGTTCTACTCGGCCCGCTTAATGGGCTCCAGGGATAAGTTCCCGATGGAGGACAGGCTTCCTGAGGAGGGCACCCATCATGAGGTAGACAGATGAGCAGCACCACCCCTCATCCTCATCATCACATTCTGGATTCATCCTGCCTTGCTGGAAATGCTGCCATTCTGACTCTTATGTTTTATTTATTAGCATTTTCTGTTTTTGACTATTTCATTATGTTCCATTGTTTCCCGGTTTGATTCAAAACCTTGTTTCTTCCCTTTTTTTTTTTCAACTCAGCATTCCACTGAATCTTTACGTTTGCTGTTATTTTCTGCACGAAGCACCTAATAAAAAAAATGTTTTACAGTTTGTACCTTCATACAAAGTGTTTTCTTGTTTGTTTGGTTTTTTAATAGCGATAGGAAACAACTGACTGCAGGTGGTAGTAAGTTTGCTGTGTGCTTGTTCCACAGCCTCCAGTGGCCAGGAAAGACGCCAGCGCTGTGAGTGTGGCCCACAAGCTGAAGCGGGCCGACACCCGGACGGAGACGCACACCAACGGATCCGAGGTTCACCAAAACATCACAGGTGTTTCACCACAAGTACGCAAAAGTATTCACACGCCCTTGAACTTTTTCACATTTTGTCCTACTACAACCACTATTTATATTTTATATACTACATGAACATGTAATCCCTAATTGTTAGGATAATGCTGTGTTTACTGTTCAGAAAACGGTTGTGGTTTTGAGTTTCTGAGCATGCAGTGGTGTGAGAAAGTGCCACACTTTGTTTTCCTATTCCTTTTGCATGTTTGTCTCACTTCAGTGTTTCAGAACTTTGTCAGCAGTTGTGTGTAACTCTGGTTGTCACTAAAACTCCCCCCCAAAAAGAAATCAATAAAATAAGGAGAATGGTGGACGGATCTAAACCAGAAACCAGGGATCCCCAACTCCAGTCCTCAAGGGCTACCGTCCTGCAACTTTTAGAAGCATCTCTGCTCCAAAATGTCTGAATTCCTCTCACCAGCATTCAATCAGCTCTGCAACAGGCTGGTAATGAGCAGTTTATTTGACCCAGATGTGTTTCAACAGAGATGCATCTAAAGGTTGCAGGATGGTAGCCCCTGAGGACTGGACTTGGGGACCCCTGATCTAAACACTACAGCAGTCCCTAATGGACATGGAGAAAAAGTTTTATTTTGCGTTACCTCGCAATACTTTTTCAATACTTCACAATGTCTATTTTGTATACAGTCACAAATGTCAATTTGAAATTTCAAATATAAACACATTTAAAGAGCTTAAATGAAGACGTGTTTATGTATTCTTCACTCTTTGGTGCAAAAACATATTGAAGATCGATTTATTCACTGCGTGTTTATGTCAGTGTAGTGTTGAGATGGAACTGCACATGAAATCGGCCCTTTATTAACCGTATATCTGACAATCAAATAGGTCAGATATGATTTTACTGCCCTATGAAAATAACTCAGAAATAGTCCAAGGATGTAGTTTTTCTTTCTTTCCTTCTTATGGAAAATTGGTTTACATCTTAGAAGGGAAATGGAAAGTCTATATTTGGACTGTTTTGCTTTTGCACATACTTTTGCACAAACCTATGTGGAAATGCACCACATAGATTTGTGGTGCATTTCCATCTAAAACAGAAATATCTAAACCTTCAGATACCTGAAATGAGATATTAACATACATGAAAAAACCTCAGACCTTCTATAATAGCAGAAAGTACGATGGCCACCGTAAGGTATTCAGTCATACCGTATTAACTGATCAGTATATTATTGCGAGAGAACGCAAAAGTATTGCGAGGTAAGGCAAAATATAAATATAAAACACAGACAACTTTCCAAAACTATTTATTATTAAATACATATAAACAAGGTTGCAAACTCACCTGTGTTTTGCACTACATTATAAACGTTTACATGATACAAAGGATCATGATTATTGGGGTGGTATATACCGTATATATATATATTTAAATATGACATTAAACATGACATTATACAGGTTGTCTGATATTTTACTGCATGGCCTGAAACCACAATATTAATGTAATAAAAAGGGAGAAAATTTTTTTTACTATGCTTTAATAATTTAAAGTTGTTTTGCACAGTGTTACTTTTCTAATGATAAATTTACAAATTACATATTTTATAAATTAAATATTAGGCTTTAAGGCTGCACAGTGGCACAGTTGGTAGAGCTGTTGCCTTGCAGCAAGAAGGTCCTGGGTTCGATTCCCGGCCCAGGGTCTTTCTGCATGGAGTTTGCATGTTCTCCCTGTGCATGGTGGGTTCTCTCCGGGTTCTCCGGCTTCCTCCCACAGTCCAAAAACATGACTGTCAGGTTAATTGGTCTCTAAATTATCCTTAGGTGTGAGTGTGAGTGTGTGTGAATGGTTTTGTGTCCTGTATGTCTTTGTGTTGTCCTGCGAAAGACTGGTGACCTGTCCAGGGTGAACCCGCCTCTCACCCAGAACGTAGCTGGAGATAGACACCAGCAACCCTCCTGACCCCATTAGGGACAAGAGAGAACAGAAATAGGATGGATGGATGGACATTAGGCTTTAGGGAGGGTTAAAGCTGCTGAGGTCAGTTCACATTGTCGGCTCCAGTAGTCAGAAACCCATCAGGTGAACAGTGCTGCGTGACGTGTGTTTGGTGGAAGCCTGGGACTTTGACTATAGAAAGAATCTTTTTTTTCTTCCTCTTCCAGGGAGCTCAGTGACACGGCAGCCATGTTCCCAAAGAAATGGGGAGCGTAATAGAATCATTAAGGCATGATTAAAGTATTGGCAGTATATTAATGAGAGGGATGAAAGCAGCAGCGACTGCCATTCATCTCCGGAAGCAGAGCAGTGAGCGCGGACCGGCTGTCCCGCAGGTGCCTTGTTAAAATGTAATCAGGGCCAGGCTCTTTAGCCATTCAAGCTAATGGTGTGGATGTGCTCAGGAGATGATGGAGAGAGGAGCCCTTTGAAGAGCCGCATCATTGCTGAGTCATTGCTTTAAGGTTGTTGGAGTAAGCTGAGTGCTCTGCGCGCGCGCACAGTAAATGGAGGATGAGATAATCTATAGGCAGATAAAGATCTACAGTAAGGTCGGTTGGCCAGCAGAGGGAGATATTTCATAAAGATCAGTTGTTTGTGGACTTACAACAGCCTGTGTAGGTCACACAGTCAAACTTCTCTGCACAAAAACATCACATATTTTTACTTTTATAACATACAACTAGGTAGAAAATTATGATTTCATTGTAGATTAATTTTTATATCAGCACAAGCATTTTCACTTTATCTAAACACATAACAAATAGTAAAACATGGTCTGAAATTGATCTCTTTGATACCACTCCACATGTACAACAGAGGATTTAGATACACTGAAAAAAGAGAAAAGAGGATTTTCTCTGAATTTTAACTTTTTAAATAATAATAAATAATAATAAAAGTTCATTTAATTTTTATAGTGTTTAATCTCAAAATTCTGCTTTTTTTCTCAGAATTCAAGTTTATTTCTCCAAATTCTGACTTTTTACAGTAATGTTAATACATTTCATTTTTAGAGCGCTTTTCTAAACACTTACACTTTACAGGAAGCAAGTAAAATGACTTGACATTACATGCATTTAAGCTCAGAATTCTCACTTTCTTTTTCAGAATTTTGTTTAAATTGTTTATGCACCATCAGACAAATTTAATCATAAAACTCAAATCTAGCAAAAAAATCTGGGACAGGTTTTTCAGTGAGGACAAAGTGCAGGTTTAGAGATCCTAGTACAAGGAAGAAATAGTTGTTATTGTAACAACTCTCTCTCTCATTAACAGCTACCAGCACTTTATAGGGCTTTCCATTTACATTACTAGTCTTGAAAATGTACCATACACATCTCAGCAAACTTAAGACAGAGCTTTAGAAATCTGAAACATTTGGAATTCGTTTTGAATTGGACTTGATTTATGTTAAAATGTACATTTTTTCTTTTTGGTAAGGAATTATCTTGAGATTAACGTTCTTATATTTTTCAGCGGACACCAGCACAAGATAGCACAACTATTTAGAGTCAAACTTTAACTTAACTTTGTGCAGCTTTGATATAATAGTCTCATTAACAACAGTCTTGTTCTCACTAATAAGGGGTAAAAAGGTTTGCATAATGCTTTGGACTCTGCCTTCCAACCAACTGTGAAACATAGTGAATCATTTAGGAGCCTTTCATTTCCCAGGACCTGACAATCCAAAATCACTGAGTATTGACCCGAGGTAACCTTAATGGCTGCTGACCTAAAGCTTATAGATCCAAGGCAGAAACTAGATTTATTCTTGTTATTTTGGAAAGACTTTGACCTGAAACTGGCAAAATTCATTTAAACATTCATTTGACTTATAAAAAAGAGATTTTGTTGTATGAATTGAATACATATTACTTATAAGTGTTTATGAAACATTCCAACTGCAAAATAAAGAAACTCAAAGTCAAATAAAAATAATTCATAAGTTTTGTGTAGATCAAAATGGTAAATAGACTGAAGCTGTTCAGCTCATATGTGTCTACCATTATTATTACTAAGAAACCATGTTCACTCTTCACAGCTTTAATATTATAAATGTTAACAGAATCAACAATTAAATCCATGTAAGAGAAGTGAAAACAGAAAGATTAAAAAGTGAGTAAATTGCCATCACAAAGGTTTCAGTCATAGCAGCTTCCAATCATTCTGTGTTTTAATTCCCTTTTATGTTACTTAGTTTAAGATTCCACAGTTTAATATGTTATTTTTTATTTCACAGTTTGTTTTATGTTAAATTTCCATCTTTGGATCATATCTCCCACCTTTTTCCTTCAACAGATTCTGAATATTTTTACAGAGTTTATTATTTTTGACTTCATATTTGATTTGTGCCGTCTCAAATTTTACTAGTTCATCAAACTGTAATACTCCCCATCGGCTAAACAAAGCATTACTACATCATTTAAATAAGTCATAGAAGGACATAAAAACTCTACATATAATTTATATGCTACCCTTCATCATTATTTATTTCTCTATTTATTTTTGCACAATCAGTGCTGGTCTTTGTGGAGAACAAACAAGTCCTTCAGTGTTGTTCTTTTTGCATGCAGCAGTCATGGTGCTGGTGTCGGGTAAAAAGCTTCATCAGAACCACTTCTTTCTCTCCCTTTCAGAGCCCTGCAGCTGTCAGCTCCCAGGAAACTCCTGCTGCTCCCAAAGAAAATGGCTCCCCTGTAAGTGTTTTTGTAGAGGACATCCATCACACTGACAGTAATTTATGTGTCTGTGCGCTGCCTCTGCTGTAGTCTTGACCTTTATTGGAGCGAGTGTCCAAATGAATCGCCTCATGCGAGCTACACAATTGTTACTTACTGTCACCGTAATGACTCTGGTCATGAATTTCAACAAATAAATGCTTGAATGACTTTGAGCTAACACATTGTTTTGAATAATTGTTCTGTTTTTGAGTAATCGCTTGTCTTTACCTTCAATTACTTCTGCTATTTGTTGAAACAGTCACTTTTAACAAAAAGAGGATACACACACATACACACACACATTTAAGCCTTGGGTTTGACTTTGGTGTTGCAGGATCAAAAAGTGAGGATAATTGGACATGAAGGTGGAACTGGAGAAAAAAATCTAAACATCTTAGAGACCTAATCTATTTAGTGATAGACCTGGTGATACAGACTGACTGACTTTGAACTAAGCTGAACTCTAGTGAGAGTTAGCAAAATCACTTAAGCGAAAAAATTAGCCCAGCACTGCCAAAGCCTTAACTTCAGCAACTGATGTGTAATTTCCCATCAGTGGCTCATCCTGTATGTGCTGCATTAATACCATCACACTGACAGTCGTCTCCACAACTCGGTTTCAGTGTGAAAGCTAGCGTGATGTGAATGAGCTTTCTAAAAAGTTTATTTTTCTGCTTCTTTTCTGGCTGTTCTGTCACAATTTTAGCACAATCTGAATCACATGCCCACACTTTTGTGTAAATTTTATAAAGAAGGAAGTTGTGCTGTGTCTTCCTCAGAGGTTCTAGCATTGTTTCCTTCAGTGGTTCTTGGAGGAGCGCCCCCACAGGCGAGGAGGGGAACAGGCTTCTCAAAGGGTTTATTTTGTTTGACAGTGTAGTGTGAAAGTGAACCACATCAGCTGATTTTGTAACAGATGTTATCATTTTGGCCAGCAGATGTTGTACATGACCATTGAATATGTGGGTCTGACTGCTCTGTAATTACTGTGCTGCAGGTAAAAGTCAATCCGCAAGAGAGGGAGTCTGTTGTGTCCCCTCTGACCATCACTGCTGAAAGCATCACCTCAGCAACCACAACACAAGTTACCAAGGTAACACTGTCCTTGTTTCCTCGGTTTCAGTTCAATTCCTGAACCTTTATCACAGTGAAACAGTTCTTGTCTGAAATGAAATGGTTATCTGTTTCATAGACAACACAGGATACAGTTATTGTTGCTTCAAGCTGCTATTCATAATTTCCCCCGTTTGTAATTCTGCTCGAAGAGTAAACAATGAGGATTTGTTTTGATCTCTACGTCTCTACGTGCCACTATATTCTTCTAAACAGATCCTTAAACAAAAACTCCTGCTAGCAATTAAAACCAAGAATTTTGGTTTTGTGTAGAGGCTCGACTTAAAGCTGGAATAAAAAAAGAGGAAAAAAGGTTGTGTAATATTTATCTAGTTCCATTTTTGTAGATTCATTTGAACTATTTCAACAATGTGTTGAAATAATTAAAGTTCAACATTTTGAACTTTGTCACATTTTCTCAAGTCACATCCACATGTTTCAAGAAATAATGACACACCAAAGTGTTCTGGTGTACAAAATAAAAGAGAGAAAATGGTGGAGGGATTTCAAAGATTTCTTACAAACAGGAATGCCTCTACTGGCATGATGCTGCCACCACCATATTTTCATGGTGAGGTGTAGGATCAAATGAACTTGACTTGAGACATGAACTGTGTTTCCATTGACCATATAACTGCACAAACTGGAATCCCCTAATTATCCCCAATAAAAAAGAAGAAAGAAATCATGTTTTTTGATGAGCTTCTGCACTAGGATGAGGTGATTTTTTTTGGCCATGACAAATTTTATGTACTCTGCAAAACTGCAATGGAAACTCTTATGTTGCATCCTAAGTTATGCAACCGGACGTTACTACTGGCAGAAATAACAAAGAAGAGGAGGATGATGGCCTCACTTGTTATTTAATGACTTAACATCACAAATGTGAAATAGTTTTTTTGACATTAGGGGAATATGGTTAAAGTTGTACCCACATTTGTAATGGAAACACAGCTATGTTTGCTGACCAGTAAAATACATTTGTGATTGTAATGTGACAAAATGTGGAAAAGCCTAAGGGGGTTGAATACGTTTCATTAAGTTTGATGTTGAATTTTGCCTGACCTTGTGGTTCTGTGCGCTCCAGACTGTGAAAGGAGGCTACTCAGAGACCAGAATCGAGAAGAGGATCATAATCACAGGAGACGACGATGTGGACCAGCATCAGGTGAGAGACAGAGTCCTGGAGACATCTGCTCTGTGTGTCTGAAAGCTCTGGAGGATGCTGATTGGTGCGCTGCCGTTTCTCTGGCTCCAGGCGCTCGCCATGGCGATCCAGGAGGCCAAGCAGCAGCATCCTGACATGCTGGTGACAAAAGCAGTGGTCATCAGGGAAACAGAGTCTCCCACAGAAGAGCAGCGGAGAGCAGAGGTAGACCATCTTTACCTCTTCTGTTGTGTTGTCTAAATATTCCATCCATCTTTTTGCCCATTGTTACAAGTGAAGAGGCAGTATTATGTAAATTCAACTTTTTATAATGTTATTCCCTCATCAAAAACATACCTGCAGTGTTTCCTTAATTCTTTTATGCATGTTTGAGAAATCCTTTAATCTACATTGATTTATTTATTTTGAACATGATAGCAGTATAAAATTACACATGAACAAGGATTGCAAAAGTAGACACATATTTTCTGTACCACAATAATCCTAACATGCTCGAAAAGGAGTAGGAAGAAGTAAGAAACTTATGAACTCCCACCCCAACACGACTATTCAGGGGTGGGGGTTTAACCTTGATGTCTCCAAAGCTCCACCTATTTCCACAAAGCTCCTCCTTTGAGCAGACTTCCTGTGACGCCCCCACTCAGCTCCTTCAGACTAGTGGCAGCAGCAATTAGAAAACACTTGGTGGAACTTCTCAGTCCTTTGGTTCAGAAGAACTTTTGTAAAGACTTTAGTAGAGGTGACATGTCAGGAAGAGCTGGAACGTCTTAAAGAGACAGAGGCCCAATTTCAAGGAGTTAAATTACAATTTAAAATTTGTTTTAAAGCTGCATTTTGTAATGTTTGTAAAAAAATATTATTCACACATTTGCTAAAGTGATCATGAAGTTGTAAGTATAAAATATGACACATAGTCTGTGGAAAAAAAAACAAAAAAACAAGCTGCTCTGACTTTTTGGAGTTCTTCCAGTACTATCAGCAGAAATACTCCACTCAGTCAAAAACAACCAATCAGAGTCAGGAGGAGGGTCTTCGAGTTGTCAATCACTCTTGTGCTCAACCCCTCCCTCTTGCTCTCAGCTATGCTACAGCAACACAACACAACATAAGGCCAGTTAGAGTGAATCGTAGAAAACATCAAACACTGTCCAGAACCTTCTACAAAGTTTTTCAGGTTCTTAATTTTTGTCTCTCTGCAGTCCTGATCCCAGGACATGATGGCCTCTGAGATGGGGGGCGAGGGGGCAGGAGAGGACCCTTCAGCAGAGAGTCTCCTGCCCCACCAAGCAGCATGCCACCACCCTTCTGCCCCTGCCCCTCCCTCTGTGACACACAGAAACCTGAACAAACTGCCTTCCATGAAGCAGCAGATCTCCCCTCCTGTCCCTTTAGACTAAACCAACTGTGACCAGGCCTGGACACCCCCCACTGACCCCCAAACCCCTCCAGGACCATTCAAGCCCCCCAGCTCCTTCAAGAACGAGAAACCATCTTCAGTTTGGAAGATTCAGTGTTGAATCGGACACCCCCACCACCTCAGAAATGGAACTGCTTCCTGTTTGAACGTCTGCTGTCACTTCCTCCTCGTCGCTTCGGTTCGATAAACTGCTGTCTTATTAGCTTTTTACATTTTTACCTATAGAGGATCTAATTTATGTTCAGTGTTTGCCTGTTTATGAATTATATCAGATGATTATAATCTGCATGATTCAAATAATAATAGCAGGAGGAATGAGAACACATATTAAAGCTCTGCAGAGACGCGGCCTGTAGAAATGCTGACGGTTGGTTGGGCTCTGGTTCTGGTCCAGCCTCCAGGAACCAAACATCCTCATCCCAACATGACTGTTTAGCTTGAGGTGACGGCAACAAAGGCAGCGCTGCTCACCGTCTTAGGATTTGTAGAGGAATTTCTAATATAAATATTGAGTGTTCTAAGTTTTACAAATTTGATGGTATATTTTTACTTTTTACTTACTTGACTTTGGTTTAACCTGAACTTCTTGTGTTTTTTTTTTTTTTTTTTTTTTTTTTTTTTTAATATTGCAGTGATCTTTTTTGTTCTCTTTGACTTGTCTCGATGCTGATACACTGGAGGTTAGCACGTCTTAAAGAGACGTCACTAGGCATGGGCCAGTAATGGCCATTGAACCACAAAACGTTTTAAAACGTTACAGTTTGAAGAAAACAAAAACAGTGAATTCTTCCTCCGTTTTTATTTAACAGAGTTAAATACTTTTCATTTCAGCCTCCTGGCACACACTTGCAGAAATGACCAGTTTGGAAACTAATGCAGAACAATTCATCACTTTTATAAATCTAATTTTGTTTTCAAAAAATAACTTAGTTGAGAAACACTTTACTACTCACTACTTTAAATTTTTCCCACGATGCCGTCATATTCAAAGTCATCAGGCCATGAAAGTCCCATGCTTGTCTCACTAAGAAAGCTGTCTTTAGTTCTTGAGTTTTTGCAGTTTCTATAGCTCCAGCACTAACTGTAAGCATATTTTGTTGAACTGCAGCTCAAAGAAACCTCTTCCTGTAGGTGATGCACAATTTGGAGGTGTGTGGGCTACTAATTGCCAGCTGAGATCCCTTAATGTTTGTTCATATGTATTTAAATTCTCAGATTTCATGGCTCAAAAAGAGCATTAATTAAAAGTCTCGCGTCTGTCCAGTATAAAGTATGTTTTGGTTATGTGAAATGCAACCCAAAAAAAGCCTTTTCCTCCAGGTTACCTGCAATTTGGAGGTGTGTGTGCTACTTCTCTCCATCTATGTCTAAATTTTGTCCACATTTATTTAAATTCTCAGATTTTTTTGATACAAAACTAGCATTAATTGAAAGTCTTGTGTCTGTCCAGTACACAGTATGTTCTGGTTATATCCTACGATAAATATGTTACTCTTTAGCGGATTCCCTACCATGTTTATTCTGCTAAGCTTGTGCAATGATGAATAGCGGACGCATTCCCAAGTCCTGGTAGGAGAATATTAATCAGAGGTGTGTTAAATAACAGTAGCAACTGTGATGTTTAAAATAATTTCTAGTTTTGGATCATATTATTTCAACACTCCCTGAAAAGTTGAAAAGTGCCAGATTAACTCTGCTCTCTTTGCTTTCTGTTGGATTAATTCTCCAGTTATGATGTGACTTTGGACTTTTGCTTGAAAGGAGCTGTAAACATGAACGCGCCCTGTTCTCCCCAAAGATACAACGCCGTGCAAAAGTATCCAACCACCCAGAATTCACATTTGATCACATTTGAACACACCTGCACAGTTCAGAGTGCTGTGGTCGTGATGCGGCCAAAAGGGTCAAACCAGACAGGAAAAGGTGAACGCATATAAAGATGCCCTGTCACACATATCCATATGTTTTGAGTGACCTTTAATACTATACTATGCATCACAAATCAGACATGAAAGCCCCCTCGGAGGCGCCCCTACCCCTGTTAACCCTCTAAGTCTGTGCCGCTGTCAGCTGAGGCGGTGTGGCTCACGGCTTCTGAGGTTCCGCAATAAGCCGCCATCTTTCCCATCCTCTGTCCTCTGAAGGGAGAAAACTGTGAACCCTCACATGAACCGAAGCGTAACCAAAACCTAGTAACGAGACACAGCTGTGGAGCGAGGAGCTTCCCCAGCACGTGTGATCGTGTCATCGTCCCCCCGAAACTGTTGACCTGCTGTAGACGTGTCTGTGGAAACGAGGTTCTAAACCTGCTGACCTGTATATTCTATTTTACTGTTTTATTTTCTATCGGTCACATGACACTGGACTGTTGTGAGAGCACTTTGCTTCTGCGAACCGCTGGAGAAACCGCTGCCGAGTTCAGTGAAGGCATTGAGAAGTCAAACTGACGATTCTTTGTGTAAATGGAATGGATCAGAAAGTGATAATCTAATGGACAAAGATGCAATAGAGATAAGAACACAAAATGGGTGCCTTAAGTTTTGGAGTTGATTTTATGGGAGCACTCATCAGCTGAAAGCATCCGAGATGAAACAAAGCGAACCAGAAAGAACTACTGACTTTAGAAAGTGGACAAGAGGCGATTCAGAATTCAGCGTTTTGTTGAGACTGTGGCAGTACAGATCCTGGATCAGGAGGTTCACTCTCAGCGAAGGCCATCAAACCGCTGTACCGTTCAACCTCCACCTTCAGTTCTCCACTGCCGTTTGCTCTACATTCCCCTAGTGCTTGGTGGTGTGTATGTGCTGTGTTTGCATTCAGTTTCGACAGGAAACAAACCTGCATAAATAAATGTGTCACTATGATTCAAACTGTGTCTCGGCTTTTACAATGAGGGGAAACATATATGTGTTTTCATTAAACATGCAGCCTTCTCATGAAATCTATGACATTCAACATGAGCAAAAATGTTCAATGTTCAAAATGGGCAAAAATGACTGCAGAGCAGCAGACCAGACATTCATAATGTCTTGCTGCCATCTAGTGGCTTTTCTGGAGCTAAACAAGCATGGGATTAAAAGCAACTGCATTTTTTCTGAGTATCTATCTATCTATATATATATATCTATCTATATATATATATATATATATATCTATCTATATATATATATATATATATATATATATATATATATATATATATATATATATATCTATATATCTATATATATATATATATATATATATGTATATACATATTTACATATATATATATATATATATATATATATATATATATATATATATATATATATATATATATATATATGTAGACAAAATTGTATATATGTATACATATTTACATATATATATATATATATATATATATTTACATATATATATATATATATATATATATATATATATATATATATATATATATAGACTAAATTGTATATATGTATACATATTTACATATATATATATATATATATAATTTAGTCAATTCTGTACAAGAAATATCAAGATTTAGGTCACCCTTTCAAAGAAAATAATTGTATGTACCCATGTTTACTACATTCATTAGATGCAGCAACATTTGCTGCAACCACATAAGTAAGGGTTTTACAGGAAAATGCAAAAACTGTGGTACTTTGAAGATGAATACTTTCTGTTGTAGCAATTTTTTTTCTTCCTGTAAGAGGATTTCTGTGATAATTGGTCCAAAATAACTGATTGTATACTGACTATACAGTGAACATCTTAAATTTCTCCATATTTGATCAGGTTTACATATTTGTGTTGGTCTATCACATAAACTCCTAAAAGAGTACATTGTTTGTTTTTCCAATGTGACAGAATTTGAAAAACATGGCATGAATTCATTTCTGAGAAGAGATGAATAATAAATGACGCTGCATTACATTTCTTGCAGGATGCAGAGCTCATGGAAGCCTAACAGCAGACCAAAATGTCTGTACAGCTCAGGCTAATTGGTCTGAATGGTTTAAAAGGTAATTCAGAACTTCCTTTCCCCTTTGTGTTACACGTTTGAGAGGAAACAGACAAAATAATTGAAGCATCACTCCTTTCTCTGTTTCACTTCGAACAGCAAATGCGCTTAATAGAGGAAAGGGCACATAAAGGAAAGGACATGTAACTAGCGGAAGTGAAAAAAAAAAGTCAACGTGTCATTCTCATGACACTGTCTTTAATGAAGTGAGGAAAACCTGGTTTTATCACTTTGTTATAAATATGAATAACTTACTTCACACAAAAAAGGATTAAAGAATGAGTTCAGATGACTTTTATCTGGCTACACAAACAGTCTGTGTAGCTAGCTCGGTAAATAGCCCGCTATCTATTTATCTAGTTTAAACTTCTGAGATGAAGTTAAACAAGTCGGAGCCGATCCCATTTATCTTGATAAATAGACAGCTACCTATTTGTCTCAATAGCTATTTATGTAGTTAGCTAGATAAATAGGAGGACCATCGCTGACTTTCACTTTCACTATGATGAACATCTGGTGGGTTAAAGCTTGAATGTTCCAACAGGTCAGTGATTCCAGCTACCTTAGATAAAAATGTGAGGCATTGCTTTAAAGTCAAATGTCTGTTTTAAAAACCTCTCAAACCTGAAAACAGTAAACAAAATCATAAAAGCCAAAAAATAAAAACAACATTCATGCCCACGCATGATACTGTACATGGTTCTATTGACACTGAAGATCAGCTCCAAAACTAAACCATTGCAGTAGATTTTGTAGCGAGCTCTTCCTTTATGTTGGTATTAAGAGACTCACAGCTTGGTGTTGTTCTATAAATCAGTTATCTTTATTCACACGGTATAAACAACAAACAGCAACAGAGGGACGTCTCCTGCAGAGCGCATACGGACAGTCAAAGCAGTACATCTCTGAAGGGCCGACTTGGACAGAAGCATAGACACGGGGCTGTTAATGGTTCAGCATACAGAGACCTGCCGGATGCATGGACCTCACATGTTCCTAAAGCCATTCAGTCGCTTTGCGGGTGACAGTAGAGAGACGACGAGTACAGTCATGCTGAGCAACAGTTAACTACAGTATGAAACAAGAGTCGTTTACATAAAAACAGAGTAAATTATCTCTTTAGAAAGGTTTCTTTTTATATAAATGATCTGAAGTGTACAAAACTGTATTTTATACATTTCTTGATGCATGATCCCCAGCAGCCTACAGTACATTTCCCTTCAAAGTACTACAAACTACTTAACTGGATTACAAGCTACAATGAGACTGCAGCGTTCTCCGAGTAGCGTGGCAGTCCCACATGGCATCAGGAGACGATGGAGAAAGGAAAAAATCAGCAGCATTGTCCTTTATTCAGAACATCCACTTAAAAAACACACCTGGTCTCATAAATTGCCCATTTCTAACCTCTGTAATGTCGACAAAGGATGTCGCTTCCTTTTTCCTCCTCCCAACCCAAACCCATTGTGTGATGTTCCACCTGCGCTTGAACACTGCTGCCGCTGCAAAGTTCTATGCTTCTAGTGTTTTTGATATTCTCACGATAAGTTAAGGCTCTTTAAGGACCTGAGGATTCTGAACATATGATGAGGCACACAGAAGGCAAAGAAGAGCTCTAGACACAGGGCTAACTGAAAGAATGAGGGGCATGAGAGACAGCCATGAGGGTCCTGCAATCAGTGGAGCTCAGGGGCCCCAGGTGGAGGGCCCTGGAGAGAGAGGCCCTCCACTGCAAGCTTTTCCAACCTTTGTCATCAGGATGTGTCTAAACATTTGATCAGGTTTCTGGTGTTTGAGGATGGGCACTGAAAATGTGCTAATGCTCTAGCCTCCAATATCTGTCTCACCTGTTTTTAAAGGGTTGATTCAGAATTTTTAAAGAATTTCTACAAACCAATGAATAGTATATTTACTTGTCGTAGACAGAAATTGAATTGCAGTTTGTAGTAAAGAGAAGAAACTCTAGAGGGGATGGAAGAGTTTGAGTTTGTCTTAGCATCTCACACTAAAAATGATCAGATTTGTGGAATCCAACAATATTAAACATCTATAATTTGATTAGATACCACTCTAAGGTTTGTGATGTTTTCTTAGGAAAATGAAGTTGTTTGCATCGACCCTGATCATCAGTCCTTTGGAAAGATTTGTGGACGAGTACAAAACCTGAAGAAGGCACAGAGACGCATGTCCCATGTAGTTACCTGGGTGACAACCTGCCCCAAATAGTTATCACCACTCTTAGCAGATGTAGCTTACAAAGCTCTGACTCACTAGACATTTTTCAGCTGGGAATACAGAAACAAACTTAACAACTGTTAGTTGTAAGACTTGTCAATTAATATTCAATATCAGCTTTATATGCCATTGATGTCAACAAGTTTAGATCGAGTTGTTTTCAGTGGCTCCAGTCGACTAACATGTCAGTTAGACTAAAGGTGGGGATTCGGCGTTAACAGCAGTCATGGACGCTACACTACCATTCTGTGCCTCAGTAACGTGTGCGGTGGCTGCCTAATTAGTATCCCTTTGGATTGTGGGAAATGAAGGAATTTGTCAGGAGGAATGCAGGCAATCGGTAAGCTCAACTATAAAATCCCAACAGTCCTGCGTGGCTCACAGAACACACACTGCATGCCCTCCAGTACGGGAGCATGAAGTGTCAGACTTTCACCACTGAGGTTTTTTTTTTTCTTTCTGATAACATCTTCATAAAACTTCACTTCAAAATATCTGAACTACCTTTTTAAAATGGTTCCCAATAGTATTTCTTGTTGTTTTTTTTATTCTACCACTTAGCTTTTACTTGGACTTTTACTTGGTAGTCTTTAAGGTAAAGAGTCAAAAATCGTCCTAATCTTTCCTTCTATCCAAAACTCATTATTTGTGGTTCAGTGAATCATATAGTTATTCCATAACGCCATAACTTTATTGAGAGTCTTTTATGAGTTTTAGTAATGTATTAAAATATGCTGATTTAAATAAATAAATACATGAATAACTTATCTAGATTCATGTCTTATCCTGAAAAAAATTCCTTGACATAAATGATGGAACTTCAAAAGAACTCATATGCTGCACTGCAGCAAGGGACTTTACACAATTGCTACTCAAACATTGTAGCAATGCTGGAATAACATTTCATGTCTAGTTCTGCCCTGCCTGTTGGCCTTGATGAGGATTCGCCCACCTCTGCATGCTTAATGCTTGGACTGGCTCCAAATTATGGCAGCTCAACCTTCTTTTTGACTAATTCAGATAATAATTAAACCCTTAAAAGGAACATATAGTGCACTGAAGGTTCACACCACAGGTGTAAACATAAGAAAAGATGACAAGCAAGACTTAAACTTCTAAAATTGTTGTCTCTGTATATGAATACCAAATCTTCTGCAGCACAGTGAGGATAAACAAATGAAGATTTGGCATTAAAATAAAATAAAATAAAAACTTCAGATAGTCTCTCTTCACCCCTTAACAGCTTAGACCTCAGACTTTAAGACTAAGTTACTTATAGATCTTAGGGGAACTGCTCTGAGCGACAGGTTAAGCTCATAAGAGCGATTCTGAAAACGTTGGTATCTTGGATGTCACTTCTGACACCAAAAACTTAAAAAGGAATAGTTCTTTGAAGTGGGTTTTTGAAGTGGTGTTCTGCTAAGTGGCTATGGCCAACCAATACCTCACCCAGGCCTCTGCTTTGATGACACTAGGTGTTAGATGGGAAACGAATCTCTGTTTAATCAAAGAGAAAACTGTAAGCTTCAGATGTGGTGTTAACACGGTCTGAAGATATCTGATCGTACCTGATGACGGGTGGAAATGCAATCCAAAGGTTTTCAGGATGGTTTCTCTCAGACCATTTTAGGTGGTCTGGGACACATCAGTTTAGCAGTTTGAATGCAGACCTGGGACACTGAAGAACACCAACTAAACTGATGAGACTCTCCTCTGTCAGCTGAGTTCTTACAAGGAAATCTCACAGTTAAAAAATTCCTTAAACAGCAGCGTTAAAATCAGGCACTAATCTTTATTAGTTAAGGACAATGAAGAGAGCACTTTTTTCTTTCAATTAAAGGTTTTTGATCTCTCTTGTCACATCTATTAAGCAATAGATTTCAGTTTTATATCCCACACAATTCTAATTTAAAGCAGTTGTGATTTAAAGCTGAGTCAGTCAAAAATGATCACATCTCAACAGAACCCGACATAAAAACCCCTGATCAAAACTGCTACCATGAACAAGCTTCTGACATCTTTCTGACCATAATATTTGACTATCCTGTGTATCAGAAATGGTGCACGGTTTATTTGAAATGGTTGGTTACTCAACACTGAACCAGCTTTAAAATATAGTTATCCTCCATGTTCGGCTAAAAGATTTAGTCTCAATTAATTAATTTAATTTATTCCAATTTATGTTTACAATTACAATGATATAACTCTGTTATTACAGGGCACCAAACCAAACAAGAGACTGACAGCGGCCACTGTAGCAAAGACTAAAAATGTCAGAACCTGTAAAAACTCTATATTTACGTTTCAGCCAGGCTTCTTCTTCTGGGTAGAAGAAATGATTACAGTGAGTGTATAATTTCATATGTTAATGTTAGTGTCATTGAGTAAAGTAGTAACAGAGGAATAATTGTTTATGTTTTCACTCTGCAGCAGCTGATATAATGTATCCCCATCATTTTCAGCTAGCTTAAGCTTTTTTTGCAGCTTGCTGCTGATTATGAGGCGCTAAAGCGTTAGCGTTCTGATGCTACTCCCTTTACGCTGAAAAAGTGACACTTTGGCCCAAAATGTGAACTGGGCATGATGATTACATATAGTCTTTGAAAAAAGAAAGTACACCCCATCTAATTTCAAGAGCTTTGTGTATTTCGTATGTGTCTGGGGATTTGAGGGTTTACCATTTTTGTTTTTTAACATTTTCTATTTTGATATCAACTTGGTGGAAACTGCTATAGCATTAATGGTGTGCTTTCATCATGAAAAGACTATAATAAATACACTGGAATGCAGAAAATATCAAAGTTCTAAGTTGTGTTTTATCTTAAAAGACAGAAGGGGAACTGTTGAATCGTGTTCTTTACTTTCAGACTGTAAAACAGGACGATGCCATTTTTCATGCATTGAACTGTTCTCACCCCTGAAGCCAAGGCCATCTGCAAACCCATTAAGGAAACAAAAATCTATAAAAGCTCAACATGTCATACAAAAAGATGCATATAAGACTTTTTTTTCTTTACGTTTCTTTTATGAAAGCTGCTTTGGTAACAACATAGTCACGACATCGGTCAATCTCCTCCACCTGGCCTGTGTAGCTGACAGGGATTCCTTGTCTGTCCTCTCCATGGCGTGTTTGGACATTTTTACCGCCAGTGTCTTCCCTTTGCCGCTAAAATCTAAATGAATGGATCTAGTTACACCGGAGTGGGCTGCGTTTGTGTTCCTGCCCGATCGCTGTCTCCACGTTAGATGCAACGTCTGCTGTGAGCCATTTGTCATAAAGATGTTCGTGCTGTGAAAGACAGAGCTATTGTGCTGAGGGCCGACAGCGTGGAGACCTTGGAGGCCGAGCCCACCGCGTTGGGGCCTGGATGAGACGGAGAGCAGAAAGGATGTTAGTCGGTTCCATGCTGAGGAAAAATATCCCTTTCTAGCATTTCATCTACAGATAAGGATTCAAATTGCTTCAACATTTCCCGCATTTTGTCACAGTACAACCAAGGATGATAACACATTTTGCTAGACAATATATTGTCCTAGAAATTATTTCTATAAACAATAATATTGTTGTTTTCAGACCATTTCCAAGTAGGATATTCATAATGGCATAATAATGCAAGTTTTGCCCTCTCAAAGAAAAATAAACATACATTTTGTACAGACCAGGGGCACTGGAAGATTTGCCCTTATTTTAATCTATCATGCGTTTCATTCATTACTTGCTTATTGCAATGGGCTTATGTACAGTCATAAGCATCATTGTAATTTATTAAAATTTTATGCAACAGACCAACTTCTTTTATATTTTCCTTTTGCTTTACTGCACCACATATTAAACCATGATTTTCTTTTTTTACAATTGAAAAAGTGAAAAGTTTATACTTAGCCTCATTCACTCTAACACCCTTATTGTGTTGGTTTATTAAATAATCTTGTGAAAAAAATCCTAAATAGTGATTGTATATTGGCACAATCAGGAAATGTTCAAGATATACAAATACTTTTGTGAGGTGATTCATTTAACCTGAGCTCATTTTTCCACCAGCAGATATTTTTCCTACTCTGGCTTCACCTGGAGAAGACAAAGGTCAAACTGTTCAGGCAATAACACGACCAATGGGCCATGTGGGACTAGCTAGCTAGATAACACTAGCAGTAGCTAGCTCTGGACCGACCTGGTATCTTGGGGATGGTGATCTGCTTGCTGCTGCTTCCGTCCCCTCCCTCTCCAAACGGCTTTATCTGGAT